>NC_090052.1:848563-1023563 GCF_038355195.1 Osmerus mordax | reverse complement strand
TGATGGCCAGGGAACTGGAAGCCCTGTCTCCATCAGGGGCATCTGGAGGAATGAAGGGAGACAGCATGTTCCTGATGCTCCAGCCCTGGTCCTGTGCATTCAGCGACTTACAGTGAATACAGGGACATTCCCCCCGAGGGCAAGCAGGGTGAAGTGCCTTGCCCAAGGACACAACGTCAGTTGGCATGACGGGAATCGAACTGGCAACCTTCGGATTACTAGCCCGATTCCCTCACCGCTCAGCCACCTGACTCCCCTTGGTTCATGGTGGATGATGCATGGTGCATGATGCGTGTGGATGATGCATGGTGGATGATGCGTGTGGATGATGCATGGTTCATGGTGGATGATACCTGGTTCATGGTGGATGATGCATGGTGGAAAGTACATGGTGGATGATGCATGGTGGATGATACATGGTGGATGATGCATGTTGGATGATGCATGGTTCATTGCATGTTGGATGATGCATGGTTCATGGTGGATTGATTCATGGTGGATGATGCGTGTGGATGATGCATGGTGGATGATGCATGGTGGATGATGCATGGGGGATGATACATGTGGATGATGCGTGTGGATGATGCATGGTGGATGATGCATGGTGGATGATGCGTGTGGATGATGCATGGTGGATGATGCATGGTGGATGATGCATGGTGGATGATGCATGGTGGATGATGCATGGTTCATGGTGGATGATGCATGGTGGATGATGCATGGTGGATGATGCATGGTGGATGATGCATGGTTCATGGTGGATGATGCATGGTGGATGATGCATGGTGGATGATACATGGTGGATGATGCATGGTGGATGATGCATGTGGCATGATGCATGGTGGATGATGCATGGTGGATGATGCATGGGTCATGGTGGGGGTCTCGGCAGAGTGAAGTTCCCTCCCTGACCTTGAGGGAGCCATGTGATTGGCTGCTGAGGATGGAAGCTCTCTGAGATGCTGTGGAACATCCCACTTCCTTTCACTAACTCCCTCCCTCTCTCTCTCTTTCTCTCTCTTTCTCTCTCTCTATCTATCTCTCTCTATCTCTTTCTTTCTCTCTCTCTCTCTCTCACCCTCTCTCTCTCTCTCCATCTCTCTCTCCTCCCTTACTCTCTCTTTCTCCTCATCCCTCTTTCCCTGACGGCGCTGCCTCTCTTCCTCCCGGGGATGGAGGGAGCGTGGTGTTCAGGGGTGTGATAGTCCTCTCCTTTTATTCAGTCTATCAGTTTGCGCACAGCCAACCCAATCACTATGGCAACCAGTTCATTAGTGGAGCAAGCTGCTTGTTGCCATAGAGACATCCTGTGTTCCCTAGGAGACAGTGAACTATGGATGGTGTGTGTGTGTGAGAGCTACAGTGGGATGGGGGAAACAGAGGATTTCTGAGAGAGTGAATGGAAGCCAGGGAGAGGGAGGGAGGGATGGAGGGAGGGAGGGAGGGAGGGGAGGGAGGGAGGGAGGGAGGGAGGGAGGGAGGGAGGGAGGGAGGGAGGGAGGGAGGGAGGGAGGGAGGGAGGGAGGGAGGGTAAAGGGAGAGGGGGGGAGGGGGAGGAAAGGGAGAGGGGGGAGGGGGAGCATGCATGAAAACGATATTTCACGCTGACACTGCAGGAACACACTCATTCCATTTACACACAGTCCCGTGATAGAACCACACACACACTCACACATACATACACACACACTCACACACACACACACAGTCACACGCACATATACATACACACTCACACACTCACTCACTCATTCACTCACACACATATACTCTCACACACACATTCACACACTACAAGAAGGGGAAGAGAAGATCAGAAGATCTGCTGAATGCAATATAATACTTGAGGTAAATTCTCATAATCACTGTCATTATTGTTGAATAGTTTACAGTAGGAGGTACATGACACCATGTTGGATAGTTTACAGTAGGAGGTACATGACACCATGTTGGATAGTTTACAGTAGGAGGTACATGACACCATGTTGGATAGTTTACAGTAGGAGGCACATGACACAAGGCACAAGATTTCTTCTCAGAAGGGTTGTGGATGCAGGATTGGCCCGTTCAACAGCAGCTCTGCTGAACCACTCTCTGATTGGCTCTCTGGTTCTTTATTCTGGTTAGCCAGACAAAGGTGATATTTCACCCAATAAGGCAGTGACACGGAGCGTATTTGGTTCCATCGACAGAGTGTGCAGTCTGATTGTCTTCTCATCACAGACAGACAGTTTAATGCAGGCAGCGTGTTACTGTGTGAGTTAGGGAGGACAGTAACTGTCAGTAAGTCCGCAAAACAGAAGATGTTTAAATGGATAAAACGTGAATAAATAGGAGTCTAGAAATTCTCACTTTTGATTTCTACTCTCTCATGTTTTGATCATCCATGGATAAAATGACAATTGTGTCAAGCTGTGACGGTCCACACACCCACACACACTCTGCCGCTCTCTGGCTGGCTGGACTGTTCTCTCCATCTTTCTACACAGCTTCTGTTCTGTCATTTGTAATCTCTGGCTCTCTCTCTCTCCCTCTCTCTCTCCCTGCCTCTCTCTCTCTCTCTCTCTCTCTCTACCTCTCTCTCTCTCCCTGCCTCTCTCTCTCTCCCTGCCTCTCTCTCTCTCCCTCCCTCCCCATTGGTCCCTCTTCTGCAGGGTAAGTGCAGGGGGATTAGAAGTCTTTAATGAGATCTGTGGGGATATAACCTCCTCTCCCTCTGTTTAAGTTCATCTGCTTCTCCTTCCTGACTCTTCCTCTCTAAACCTGACTCTCTGTCTTCATCTTACTCTCTCTCTCTATCATCTCTCTCTTTTGTCTATATCTCTCTCCCTCTTTCTTTATTATCTCTCAATCTCTGTATCTCTCAGTCTCTCTCTCTCCCTCTATCCTGGTATTTCTCCATCACCAACTCCTCCTCTTCAGGATCTATCTTACACTAGCCTGTCACAGTGAGAGTGTGTTGCTGTGCCGTAGGTTACATTAGCCTGTCATAGCAAACATGTGAGACCATTAACAGTGCTATCAGTGTGCATCATTGACTGAGTCTGTCTTCTCTTTAGATTCATAACATTTATGTTTGTGCTCTGCCTGTCCCTCCCTGGTCTCATTAACAGGCAATTAGAGTTTATTGAGGGCGAATTAGCTGACATGTACAACAGGCCTACTGTACTGGGACTGTACAGGGATATACACACAGGAGGGAGAGAAGGGGAGAGGGAGAGAGATAAATGAAGAAGTCCAGGATGGTGATGAGGAAGAGTGAGGGAGGACGGAACAAGGGGATCAAAGAGAGAGAGAGGTAGAGAGAGAGAGTGAGAGGTAGAGAGAGGAGAGAGGGAGAGAGAGAGAGAGAGAGAGGTTGAGAGAGAGAGAGAGAGAGAGAGAGGTAGAGAGAGAGAGAGAGAGAGAGAGAGAGAGAGAGAGAGAGAGAGAGAGAGAGAGAGAGAGAGAGAGAGAGAGAGAGAGAGAGAGATAGTAAGATAGTGAGAGACTTGAAGACTGGAAGACTGAGAGAAAGACGTCTACCCTCCCTCGGACTGTCCCACGGGGTGTTGGAGAGAGCCTTTCCTCCACAGTCTCCCTCTATGCATCTTGCACCAATTAAAATTTGATGTCAGTTTGTTAGAAATAAATCGGTGGCCATGAATCATTTATATTGGATGTGAGTACACAAAAACACACTTTTGTGTGCTGCCGATAACACACTGCCGAAGATTCATTCTCATACACAAGAACACATAAATGCACACACACACCTACACACACACACGCTCACGATCAATGACAAACCACACAGCAGTAGAGGGGGAATAATGATTAGAAGGGGGACCTCCAATGCAACGATACACACACTTTAAGACATCAACAATATGAAAGCTGTTTATACAACACCAAACACATCAACCATCCCTCCCCCAACACACACACTCTATACATCCTCACACAGTCACACACACACACACACATCCACACACCCAGGGTGTAAACAAAGGAGAGGAGAGAGCATGTTCACAGTGCTAGATCAGTAAGGACAGGCCTCTTTCTCTCCCTCTCTCTCTCGATGTTCTCTCTTAGCTGCACCTTTTCATTACTTTCTCTGTTTCCCACAACGTCTTTCTTCTCCTCCAGCTCCCCCAGTTCTCACGCTTTCATGGTCATTATCTGATGTCTCTCTGTCTCTCTTTGTCTCTCTCTCTCCATCTCTCTCCCTCTCTGTCTCTCTCTGTCTGTCTCTCTCCATCTCTCTCTCTATGTCTCTCTCTGTCTCTCTCTGTCTCTCTCTGTTTCTCTCTCCATCTCTCTCTCTGTCTCTCTCTGCCTCTCTCTCTGTTTCTCTCTCCATCTCTCTCTCTCTATCTCTCTCTCTCTGTCTCTCTCTGCCTCTCTCTCTGTTTCTCTCTCCATCTCTCTGCCTCTCTCTCTCCATTTCTCTCTGTCTCTTTCTGTCTCTCTCTCCACCCCTCTGTCTCTCTCTCTCCATCTCTCTCTGTCTCTCTCATGTCTCTCTCTCTCTGTCTCTCTCTGTCTCTCTCTGTCTCTCTGCCTGCAGTCCAGCTTGTGTTACATAAGCAGCTGGCTCACCTTGAGACCACCTCTCTGTGAGATCGCTCATTTAGCTGCCAGGGCATGGCTGCTTCAAGTGGGAGTCAGGTGGCTGAGCGGGTAGGGAATCGGACTATTAATCAGAAGGTTGCCGGGTCGATTCCTGGCCGTGCAAAATTACGTTGTGTCCTTGGGCAAGGCACTTCACCATACTTGCCTCGGGGGGATGTCCCTGTACTTACTGTAAGTCGCTTGGGATAAGAGCGTCTGCTAAATGTAAGTGTGTGTGTGTGTGCGCGCTCCTGTGTGCAGTTGTATTATGTTTGAATCACCTGAAGGATATTATTGCCTTACTTTGCAGAACTCACAGATCACGGGTCAGGGGGGTCAGGGGTCAGGGGTCGGGGCTTGGTACTGACCGTCTGCTTGATGTCAGGGATCCCGATGCGGAACACCATCATGGCCACGTGAGCGTCCTCCGACGGCGCCCCGCGCCACGCTGCGATCTCGCATCCTCTTCTGATTGGCTGGCTGCTGGTTAGTGGGTCCAGGGTTAGACGAATAGGGGTTTGTGGTGTGTCCTGTGTTACTGGGGCGGATCGGTCTGTCTCCTGAGGGTCGTGCCGCCATGTTGCCTGGTTGCCTGTGCCCCTCATCCCTGCCTCTGCGAGATAGCCCGCCTCGCCTGACTTCTCCACCTCTTCCTCCTCCTCCTCTTCCTCCTCCACCTCCCCATTCTCCTCATCCTCCCCTTCCTCATTGCGGCCCTCCTCGTCCATCTCCTCTTCCTCCTCTTCCTCCTCCTCCTCCTCCTCCTCTGCCCCAGGGTAGAGATGTCGGTTGTTTCCCAGCATCCTTTGGTGTTCCTCGTCACTGGAGAGGGGGCTGAACGGCATTGTCATGGAGACAGGGAGGGTGGCACCCGTGGCAACGGCATCATCCCTGGCCTGGAGACGCACTGAGGAGAGAGGAGAGTGAGGGAGGGTGAGAGTGAGGAGGTGAGAGTGAGGAGGGGGAGGATGAGGCAGAGGGGAGAGGAGGGAGGAGGAGGGAGGGTTAGACATCACACAGAAACATCCAGCAGAACCTGATTCTCAAACACCAGGAGGTACGTGGTCCGCTATGGGAACAGACCACTCGTTCCCTCACACCTGTGGGGATCGTTTCCCTTGGAGACGGAACTACAGGTGAGGCTGGAACTACAGGTGAGGCTGGCCTCCGGATCACAAAATCCAACAAGCCAGTGTGTGTGTGTGTGTGAGTGTGTGTGTGTGTGTGAAGAGGAGGGATAAAGGAACATGACTGGTCTGGTCTGGAGAGCCACGATGAACAGGAGGAGATTTAGAACAAAGACAGGGTGATGCGGGGTGGAGGGGGGGAGGGGCAGGACATGCCAGAAAGAGGAGGGACGGGAGAGGGGAAAACGATATAAATGGAACCTAATTGGGTTAAATAGGGAGAAAGGTCAGGCAGGAGGGAGGAGAAGGAGGACAAGAGGACGTGAGTATCGTGAGCGGGAGGAAGACAGGAGGAAAGACAGGGGTGGAGAGGAGGAGAGGAGGAGAGGAAGAGGAGAGGAGAGGAGGAGAGGAGAGGAGGAGGAGAGGAGGAGAGGAGAGGAAGAGGAGAGGAGAAGAGGAGGAGAGGAGGAGAGGAGGAGAGGAGATGAGGAGAGGAGGAGAGGAGAGGAGAAGAGGAGAAAGAGGAGGAGAGGAGAGGAGGAAAGGAGGAGAGGAGGAGAGGAGAGGAGGAGAGGAGGGGAGGAGGAGAGAAGAGGAGGAGAGAAGAGGAGGAGAGAAGAGGAGGAGAGGATGAGAGAAACATGTTCATGTAAAAAAGCCCAGAGTTGAGGTGGAGAGGAGAGAGGCCAAGGAGAAAAAAAGGAAGCCTGTTCCCCAGATGAAAGTCTATGACTCACACATGAAACACCTTAATGCTCGCGTGGCGTGTGTGCTCGCGTGGCGTGTGTGCTCGCGTGGCGTGTGTGCTCGCGTGGCGTGTGTGCTCGCGTGGCGTGTGTGCGTGCCTGCATAGACGTTCATGGCGTGTGCACGCAAGCAAAAGGAAGAGAGAGATCGATGTCACGATAGGATACAGCAGACGCTCGATTAAGATCTCTTTATCTCCCGTTCACATGCCTGCACTTTCCCAGCGCTCCTTAGAGAAGGACTCCTGTTTCAGGTCACACCCTGGAGAGGATGGACCATTGCCGGGGCCGTCTGTTTGTTTTGAGGCCCTGCTCATCCCTGCCTCCTCTCCACTCTGCTCGGTGATGTCACAGACAGAGTAACGTTCCACCAGCACAATGACTCCTCTCCGGCCCTCACCCCTCTTGCTCTGTCTCACCCTCTCATTCTCTCTCTCTCTCTCTCTCTTTCTCTCGCTCCCTCTCTTCTATGTAGGACAAAGCAAGTGAATAGCGAGATATTTTCAGTGTCTCAGTCCCCAGGAAATTTCACTGGGAAAACTTCCAAGGAACAGATCGCCCCACTTTCATGCCACTAAACTGGAGCGGCCAATTTCTCTCCGTCCCACTCGGTCACACACACGCACAGACACACACACACACGCACGGACACACACACACACGCACAGACACACACGGACCGCACACACACACGCACGGGACACACACACACACACGCACGGACACACACACGCACGGACGCACACACACGCACGGACACACACACACCCAGGATGACCTGCGGTCCACATGAATAAAATCATGCGCACACACACACATACTATACTTCATTAACCACACACAGCCATGCATATTGACAGATGGGGCGTGATGAGTGGAATCAACTTTGACTCTCCTGGGCCAATCGAGAGCTGATGGAACCGCAGTCCTTCAGTCAAACCACAACCCAAGAAAGACCACATCACAGGAGAACAGGTTTTTCAGAGCAGACCAACACCAAACAAGCAAATAGCAGAAATGGAAATGCATCTCTCTATTAAACACACAAACATCCACCTTTACTCAGAAGTTCATGCATATCTCTGCAAAGCTTCAATGCCCAGGTCACTTGAGGTGATTTGGGTGATTTGGAGATGGACGTGTCTGAACAGAAACAGGGTTTCTGGGATGTGAGTGGTGCTGGGAGAGTTTACATGAAAACCCCTTCAGTTGTTCAGCTCCTAAGAGTGCGTTCACACTGCAGCGACGGGATGCGAGCGACAACATGTTTTCCATTCATTTTCAATGGAGCCAGGCGAATCGCTTTGCGTGGTGCATTGTGGGTAGCGACGCGACGCGACCGAGTTGAGATGTTCTCAACTTTATGCAAATGAGGAGCGATTTCCGCTAGCGATGGCCAATCGGAGTGTTTTTCCTTGTTTCTCGTAACGTAGCAACCATGGTGAACATTTCTAGATTTCTAGGTTTTGAAAGCGGAGGAGAAACTAATCGTTTGTGTGGCTGCTTACCCAGTCCTGTACGATACATAGCTGTATTCGTACAGAGATGTTAATCGACAGATTAGCAGAGACTTTGAGTAATATAATAAAACGTTTTTTACACATGTCAACGTGAATGTCTATTAAACTGTTTTGTAATTTTGTATACAAGTTGTATTTTGTTCGATGTTGCGAGTACGTAACCCAAGTCTGCACACTTGGCCATGACAACTACAACAGTGACTTTAGAAAACTACATTCTCTAAAGTCCACCGTGCTGTCTCTACAAGCGATTTTGCGTCGCTGCAGTGTGAACGCACTGTAAGAGGCAGCTCTGATGTCATAGTTACTGGAGAGGACCGCTCACACGTCTCCTAACCCAGAAGACCAACACCAGCTGAACACGAGACAGCACGGTTACCTCAGCCTGCCTGGGAGCATTCTCTCTTCCTCCCTCTCTCTCTCCCCTCTCTCTCCTTCCCTCTCTCCCTTTTCTCTCTCTCCCTTCCTCTTCCTCCTTCTCTCTCTCTCCCCCCCCCTCTCTCTCTCCCTCCCTCTCTCCCTCTCTCTCCCTTCCTCTTCCACCCTCTTCTCTCTCTCCCCCTCTCTCTCTCCCTCCCCTCTCTCTCCCTCTCTCCCTCCCTCTCTCTCTCTCCCTTCCTCTTCTCCCCTCTCTCTCTCTCTCTCTCTCTCTCTCTCCCTCTCTCTCTCTCTCTCTCTCTCTCTCTCTCTCTCTCTCTCTCTCTCTCTCTCCCTCCCTCTCTCCCTCTCTCTCCCTTCCTCTTCCTCCCTCTCTCTTTCTCTCTGTCTCTCTCTCTCTGGCTGTCTGTTTCTCTCAATTAGAATTCACTGTGTGCTTCACCCCCCCTCCCTGTTTCTCATCTCACTCTCCATCTCCCTCTTCTTTGTTCTTCCTCCAGCAGCTGACTCAGAGCCCCCCCCCTCTCTCTCCCCCCCTCCTCTTCTCCCTCCCACCTCCCCTCCTCTCTCTGGGTGATGGAGATGATGACATCACACACAGAGGCAGTGAGTACGGAAGCAGGAAGCAGAAGTGGGGTGACCCCAGCGCCAGAGAGGGGGTGGGTAGTTGGCCCGTGCACGGCATCAGAGGAGCGTAGGGGCTCATGAATAACTGATGGACTCGCTGCGGGGGGGGGGGGGGGAGAGAGAGAGCATACGACGTTGTGTGAAATATTAACAGCAGAGGCTGCCTCATGGCTGCAAACGGGTGGGACGAACAGGGGCACCGCCAAGGGGGGCCCGGGGGGCCAAGGCCAAGCTCATAGTAGTCACATGGATTGTTTTATATTTGTTTTTATTACTCACAATGTTAACTGTACTGGTGTTAGTCTAAGCACCACACAGGTGTTAGTAACATTAATTCATGAATTCATTAATAAACATGAATTCCAAAATAGAATTCCCTTAGATTCTGTTATAGCTTTTTGGTGTGCCACCCCAAGATTTTCAGTGAGGGAAGGTGAAAAGTCACAAAAATGGCAACACTGTTTGAGAGCAGCCAAGACATGAGACACTTCAGAGTCAGCTGTCAGCCCAACATGAAACACCCTCGCCTTGTCCTTCATAAGCAGGGCTTTCACAGCGAAACACCCTCACCACATCCTTCAGAAGCAGGACTTTTTATAGCGAAACACCCTCACCACATCCTTCAGAAGCAGGACTTCTACAGCGAAACACCGTCACCACATCCTTCAGAAGCAGGGCTTTCACAGAGAAATACCCTCACCACATCCTTCAGAAGCAGGGCTTTTACAGAGAAACAACCTCACCACGTCCTTCAGAAGCAGGGCTTCTACAGCGAAACACCTCACCACATCCTTCAGAAGCAGGGCTTCTACCGAGAAACACCCTCACCACATCCTTCAGAAGCAGGGCTTCTACAGCGAAACACCCTCACCACGTCCTTCAGAAGCAGGGCTTTTACTGTAAAGCGAAACACGGTACGTGGGTTGCCTGAGAGAGATGGCTGAGGTGCTCAGCTCTCTGGGAGCTGGGCAAAGGGGAGAGGGAGTCTGAAGGGACTAAGGGTCTTTGTCGTTCTGCCGTTATTACTGTAAACACCTGATGAAGGGGTTGTGATTAGACACAAGACAAGGTAAAGCAGTCAGTCATGTCACAGAGACAAGGAACAATGAGAGAGAGCGAGAGAGAGAGACAGAGAAGAGAGAGAGAGAGAGAGAGAGAGAGAGAGAGAGAGAGAGAGAGAGAGAGAGAGGAGAGAGAGAGAGAGAGAGGAGAGAGAGAGAGAGAGAAGAGAGGAAATGAGAGAAATTGGAGATAGCTGTCAAGGTCTGTGAGGAGGATGTGAGGAGGAGCTCTGAGTCTGACAGCCCCCTGTGGTTCCTCATGGCTGAATCAGCACTTGGCTTTGATGCCTGGTTGCCAGCTTTACAATAGATAAGAAAAGCCTTGTTTAATACCCAGCCAAATCCCAGCCAAAAGCAAAAGAAAAAAAAAACCTTAGTTGAACACACCAAATTCGGCAGTACATCTACTTTCTCTAAAGCGCAGACTGTGTAAAATGCAACACACCACACAAACAATAAAATATTAGTGTTACTGATTCAACAACACAATGTATGTATATATATATAAAAAACATTTATACTGTAATGTTTTTGGGGGCTTTGTTTTACAGATTACGAATGTATTCACAAAGTTCCACAGTCTGACATCCGGCTCACCTGGCTCTTCCAGACAGGTGGGCAGCTCACTCCTCCTCCTGCGTTCTGACTCTGAAGGACTCCAGTCAGCTGACAGGAGAAGTGACGATGGGAGTGATGTGCTGAACAAGTGGAACCCGCAGATTTAAATCTGACTTCATAAACACAAACCCTGAAGGGAGAGCCAGCACATTTCCATTGTCTTAATCTATTCTATGTAGGCCAATCAATACGACTTGACATCAAACAACTTTTCCATCTCATTCTCTTCCCTCCCTCCCTCTCTCTATTTGCCTGCTTGATGCTTATTGCTTCTCTCTCTCTCCCCTTGCATCTCTCTCTCCCCTGTATCTCTCTCTCCTCCATCTCTCTCTCTTCCCATCTTTCTGTCTCCTCATCTCTCTCTCCTCCATCTCTCTCTCCTCCATCTCTCTCTCTCCCAACTCTTTCTCACTATGTCCCTCCCTTCCCAGACTCCTCCTCTGCACTCTCCTCCATCTCTCCTCCACATCCCACTTCTTGCACTTCACATCTCTCCTGTGTTTGTGTTTAAAATCATTCAACGAGTTGTAGGAGCATCTGAGACACTTTAGCACTCCCCCCCCCCCCCCCCGCTGAGCGAAACCTCCAGTGTTTTGGTTCTTTTTGCAGTTGTGTTTGTGCGTGAGAGAAGCATGAGAAATCGAGTGATTGAGCAATCGTCTTGTGGAGTGTGTTTCTATGGAGCCACGATCGCTGCTCTCTTAACCCCTGCCGTTCCAGCAGGATCTGTCAGCATCAGCTCCCATTCATACTGCTACAGCCCCTTCACTGTTACTATAAATACTAGCAGCAGTCTGTATATTATTAATGCTGCAAACCGCCCGTACGAATCCTCCCAGCTTAATACAGCAACATTCATCATCTGTGTTGAACTTGAAAACACCCACCACTGTGGAGGACTTTGAGATGTCTCATCTGCTTCTGTTCATCACTATCAGGAGATCAGCTATGACGTCATCGTATGGTCATGTTTTCTGTTCTATTACAGTTTTTCTCATTGCTAAAACCATAAAACCCATTGGCTGAACAAAGTTCTCAGTTGCCTGAACTCATGTAGCTAATTGTGCCTGTCTGTTGTCAATACCTTAAACCATTTCACATGGTAAAACACAATTTGCAGATCTCACTTAGAATTTTCAGCAAAACTCTAAACACATTCTCATTTTTAAAACACATTCTGCACTCTAATGCACATGTCATCCATACTGGTAAACACAAATGGCAACAATCAAATACAAATAGCGAAAACATGTCATTGACTAAACACAACCACTCAAAATTAATTTTACTTGTTTCAAATGATGTGACACAACCAATATAAGCCAGTTCAGGGAGCAAACAGGTTGTTGAAGGTGGGAAAATATTGCTTGTGATGTCGACAAAATGCTCTGGCCTAACCCAGCCCAAATACAAGAAGAAGCACATTGATCACATGTTTACTTCTTTGAATTTTTCCCCTTTTACAGTAGTATTGTATACTGTAGTACAGTGCATTGTAGGCTGTATACTGTACAATGAACAAATTGTATGGCCCTGAACATTGTGCTTTCCATTTGTTACAGTAACAGTACTGACTGCTCAATAGATTTTGACTGGTTGCAGGTTCATATCAACAAAGAACAAGAGTGAGTTGTGAGTAGTGAGATGCAGGGTACAGTACTGTATAGGGGTCAGAGGTGTCAAGTAACGAAGTACAAATACTTTGTTACCTTACTTAAGTTGAAATTTGGGGTATAGGCTACTTTACTGAAGTAATAATTTTTCAGCCGACTTTCTGCTTCTACTCCTTACATTTTCACGCAGTTATCTGTACTTTCTACTCCTTACATTTAAAAAATAGCCTCGTTACTCCATTTTCAGTTCGGCTTGTTTTCATTCCGGCTTGTCATCGTTCAAAAAAACACAACAACAAAAAATCGAGAAAAAACGCGCCATCCGGATAGAGTGAATTTGATAGTGGTTGGATGAGAAGTATAAACATATACCATTCTGTCACCCTATTGGTTTATACGTGATCCATCACCTGCACATGACACAAAATCACGTCAAACTCCAGCAAGGAAATAGCAGACGTATGTAGCCTACGAAGATGTCCGTGGCAGAGACTCAAGAGAACTCGAGCAAAATGTCCGAACCAAGCACCAGCGAGGAGGTTGGTAGCTAGGAAGATTAGCCAACCCTTCTACATCCCAGGCCGTACCTGGAAGAATTTTTCGACATGTTTGGATGCAAAAACCATGGCAAAAACAACTCTCAACTTCGAATGCGCTGCAAGCTCTGCGCACCCAAGTAGGCTACCACGAGCTAATGGCTCGCCGTCTAATTTGAATAAAGGCTATTGATAACATGCCTCTGAAGTTTGACTTTTTGCAGCATTACAATACTTATAGGCAACTGGTCATCATATCTTCCGCTCCATGAAACACATGTCAATGCTTAGTAGTAGGCTACACATATATGGTTCTTTAATGTATTTGCATTGTACTAAAATGCGTTCATTTTCAATGGGCATAAACAGGTGCAGCCCACATTTTTCAAAATTAACATTTCAATATAACAAGTCATTATGGCCTTTGGAAAAAAGTTTTTTGGGGGGGAGGTGGGGTCGTGAATTATAGACCCCTGTGCCTAAGCTTTTGTCCTTGATGGCATTTTGTCCCCTTACTACTTTTACTTGTATACTTTTAGTTTTGAAACCATTACTTTTATACTTTTACTTGAGTAAAAAGCTTGAATTGATACTTCAACTTCTACAGAAGTATTTTTAAACCCTAGTATCTATACTTCTACTTGAGTAATGAATGTGAATACTTTTGACACCTCTGATAGGGGTACAAGGAGGAGAAAGAACAAAAAAAATGCAAAGAGCAAAGCAGAGTAGTAATTTCTGATCAATTTTGAGCTGCTATGATAAAACATGTTTTTGTTCATCAAAAGACAATGACAGATAAATATAAAATTTGTTTTGAGATTACCTAAAAATGTTCTCCCTGAGAACTATGTGTGTTTTGAACAATGTGTTTTCAATTTTTTGGTGTATTGTTTACTGACTGCTTGATAGTGTATATAATTTTGATCACTTTGTTTATGATTTGAGAGCAGAAGGACACTAGTTGGACACTAGTTGTTGGGGCCTGAATACATTCTGCTGGTGCACCACGCACACACTCTGTCACCACAGACCACACACACACCACACACATAACCCTGACGATGACTAAAACTTATGTGTGCCTACGCAGAAGCCAGGAGCACCGTAGGATGACCCCTGTACAGACCAGAGAAGAAGAGAGAAGACCAGAGAAGAAAAGAGAAGAACAGAGAAGAGAGAAAAAGAGAGAAGAAGAGAAAAGATGAGGAACTGAAGTTCATCTTCTCGAGTGCTGATTCACCGGGGCATCATGAGCCAGAAGGGAAACAGCACAATGATACATTCACCAGGCAATTCTCCACTCACAAAATGTGTCAAGCCTCTCATTGAGGACTTTCCCTCTAAGAGCTTTCCTGTTTATAGGGTGTACGTTTATGAAGATATGTATACATATCTTTATATACATATCTATTTATATATATACATATCTATGTATGTATGTATGTAACTACCCCGTTTGAAACAGTTAAACAAAATGCTGTAAGAAATAATTAAACAACTAAAACAAAAATCTTTCATACTGCCATACATACAAAAACAATCATATATAAGAAAATATTCATGTAAAACCTCTTGAGTGCCTAAGACTTCTGCACAGTCCTGTATATATTTATATATATCAGACACATACACACATATCTGAATATTAATAAAGAAGCTAAGTCAGAGGTTCTACAGAGAGACAGGGTCAGCAAGAGGAAAGCTGACATCACTAAGAACACACCAGGAAGCAGTCTTCAGTGTGAGCAGGGATGTTGCACCAGAACACACCACGAAGCAGTCTTCAGTGTGAGCAGGGATGTTGCACCAGAACACACCACGAAGCAGTCTTCAGTGTGAGCAGGGATGTTGCACCAGAACACACCACGAAGCAGTCTTCAGTGTGAGCAGGGATGTTGCACCAGAACACACCACGAAGCAGTCTTCAGTGTGAGCAGGGATGTTGCACCAGAACACACCAGGAAGCAGTCTTCAGTGTGAGCAGGGATGTTGCACCAGAACACACCAGGAAGCAGTCTTCAGTGTGAGCAGGGATGTTGCACCAGAACACACCAGGAAGCAGTCTTCAGGGTGAGCAGGGATGTTGCACCAGAACACACCAGGAAGCAGTCTTCAGTGTGAGCAGGGATGTTGCACCAGAACACACCACGAAGCAGTCTTCAGTGTGAGCAGGGATGTTGCACCAGAACACACCAGGAAGCAGTCTTCAGTGTGAGCAGGGATGTTGCACCAGAACACACCAGGAAGCAGTCTTCAGTGTGAGCAGGGATGTTGCACCAGAACACACCAGGAAGCAGTCTTCAGTGTGAGCAGGGATGTTGCACCAGAACACACCAGGAAGCAGTCTTCAGTGTGAGCAGGGATGTTGCACCAGAACACACCAGGAAGCAGTATTCAGTGTGAGCAGGGATGTTGCACCAGAACACACCAGGAAGCAGTCTTCAGTGTGAGCAGGGATGTTGCACCAGAACACACCACGAAGCAGTCTTCAGTGTGAGCAGGGATGTTGCACCAGAACACACCAGGAAGCAGTCTTCAGTGTGAGCAGGGATGTTGCACCAGAACACACCAGGAAGCAGTCTTCAGGGTGAGCAGGGATGTTGCACCAGAACACACCAGGAAGCAGTCTTCAGTGTGAGCAGGGATGTTGCACCAGAACACACCAGCGTCCGGCTCGTGAGGCCCAGTGAGGAGCTACGGTGGGAATCCTGCCGCGCTGCTGACGCTGGTGATCACCGTCCTGGGCCACAGCCTCCGCCACGCGCCCCCGGCTAAAAATAGCTGCACTTTGATGATGCACTGGTGCCTGCTGGGAAAATGCCCCTCCCTCCTCTCTCTCTCCCTCCCTCCCTCTCTCTCTCCCTCTCGGTGCCACAGTCGGCCCTGATCAGCCCATCCCTCCCTCCTCTCTCTCTACCTCTCGGTGCCACAGTCGGCCCTGATCAGCCCCGGCCCAGCCGGCCATCAGGGAGATGCTGGCCGGTGCTTCAGTCTTATTGCCATGGATGGGATTGTTGCTGAGTGCCAGATGTGGATTGAACCAGACATGGGACGTGCAGAGAGGGAGAGAGAGACAAGAGAGAGAGACCAAGAGAGAGAGAGTAGAGAGAGAAATAGAGAGAGACGACACAGAGAGAGAGAGTAGAGAGAGATAGAGAGCGAGAAGACAGAGGAGAGTAAGACAGGGGAGGACTAGAGGTGTCATGTCCACGTCCAGGGGCTGCTGGTATCAGACACCTGGCTGTCCTGTCTGACAGCCCACAGCTCTCCAAGGTCACCAACCCAGGGTCACCAACCCAGGGTCACTAACCCCGGGTCACCAACCTCAGGGTCACCAACCCAGGGTCACCAACTCCGAGTCACCAACCCAGGGTCAGCTCTACAGCAGCGCTGCTGAGGACGACAAACAGCTGCTAACAGGAGGTTTATACTTTAGGTTACTTCGTTAAAAAGCCGCTTGTTTTCCTACATTTGACAAAACTGAATGTACCAGGGTACAAGGCACCAATTACGTATCTACAGCACAGAGTCATATTTAGACTGGAAGGTCTTCTGCCCTGCAGGGGTCTGATGCTCATGACAGCTCCGTCTTTCTGTCATATTTTCAATAAAGGAAAACACAGAGATGGACTCTGAGAGATAGATGAGGACACAGGACAGAGGTGGACTGAGAGAAGAGGAGACAGAGAGAGAGAGAGAGAGAGAGAGAGGTACAGGGAGATGTACTGTAGAGAGAGAAAGAGAGGGGGAGAGAGGTGGGTGAAGAGAGAGAGGAGAGGAGACAGAGAGAGGGAGAGAGAGAGAGGAGAGGAGACAGAGAGAGGGAGAGAGAGAGAGAGAGAGAGAAAGGAGAGGAGACAGAGAGAGGGAGAGAGGTAAAGGGAGATGTACTGTAGAGAGAGAAAGAGAGGGGGAGAGAGGTGGGTGGAGAGAGAGAGGAGAGGAGAGAGAGAGAGAGGAGAGGAGACAGAGAGAGGGAGAGAGAGAGAGAGGAGAGGAGACAGAGAGAGGGAGAGAGGTGGGTGGAGAGAGAGAGGAGAGGAGGAGAGGAGACAGAGAGAGGGAGAGAGAGAGAGAGGAGAGGAGAGAGAGAGGAGAGGAGACAGAGAGAGGGAGAGAGAGAGGAGAGGAGACAGAGAGAGGGAGAGAGGACAAGAAGTAGGACAGAGCGCAGGGGAGGCTGTCTGTCCCAGATCAGTCGTTTACCTCGGGCGAGAGAGAAAGAGAGAGGGGGAGAGAGGGAGGGAGAAACTATAGAGAGATCGAGGAGAGAGCGATATACTGTAGAGAGAGGGAGAGAGATATACTGTATACTGTAGAGATAGAGAGGGAGGGAGAGAGAGGGAGAGAGAGAGGGAGAGGGACAGAGAGAGAGAGAGGGCTGAATCTGAAGTTATGAACTACATCCCTCTAACCCTAACCCTCTGGAGAAATGTAGCAAATATTGAAGTGGAAGTAATCCTCTATTCTCAGCACTTAACAAATAAACCAGGAGGAAGACAGGGGGTCAGAGAGACAGAGAGACAGAGAGAGAGAGAGAGAGAGCATTGAGAGACCGTCACCACAGTGAAGAGTGAAGCGAGGAGGAAACAACACCACTGCTGTACACATCACAGGCCCCAGAAGACAGCTCGGAATGTTGAACGTGACTAGAATTAATCCAATTAAGACAAACTAATCAACATAAGTCTGGCTCAAAACCTCCTCTCTTCAGGGTAGGTAAGCATCAGACTCATGGTTCTGTGTGTAGAGAGATATTCAATTAGTCAGATTAATTAGAATAAACCAGCGTGGTGACAGAGAGCCCTGTGCTCTCCAGGGTCACTGCAGGCGAGAGCATCTGCAGATAGGCAGACTGAGCCTCCCGCAATGACACGTGAGTCTGAGTGTGTTTCCCCGGCAGCGCTGGCTCCACACTCAGACCAAGAGATTACCTGGAAGCTACGCCAGGTAGATGTAGGACCTCTCAGAGCTGTCGTGGCCAGGGTGTTCAACTGAAGCACTTCTCATAGGAGCTGATGTTGGTTCAGCACCTGGACTGTGTCCTGTCACACCCTGCTCTGGTCCTGCCCTCCTCACACCCCTCCCACACCCTGCTCTGGTCCTGCCCTCCTCACACCCCTCCCACACCCTGCTCTGGTCCTGCCCTCCTCACACCCCTCCCACACCCTGCTCTGGTCCTTCCCTCCTCACACCCCTCCCACACCCTGCTCTGGTCCTGCCCTCCTCACACCCCTCCCACACCCTGGTCTGGTCCTGCCCTCCTCACACCCCTCCCACACCCTGGTCTGGTCCTGCCCTCCTCACACCCCTCCCACACCCTGGTCTGGTCCTGCCCTCCTCACACCCCTCCCACACCCTGGTCTGGTCCTGCCCACCTCACACCCCTCCCACACCCTGGTCTGGTCCTGCCCGCCTCACACCCCCTCTCCAGACTGTCTGGCCCAGTCTCTCCTCGTCCTGGTCCTGCTTGAGCTGTTGGTGGGTGACTCACTGTTGGACAGCCGGTAAGCCCCATCAACTGTTACTGTAACTAACAGACTGACTGAGACACGTGTGCAGACTGTCTGTGTGAGCATGTGTGTCTGTGTGTGTCAGTGTGTGTCTGTGTGTGTGTCTGTGTGTGTCAGTGTGTCTGTGTGTGTCAGTGTGTCTGTGTGTGTGTCTGTGTGTGTCAGTGTGTCTGTCTGTGTGAGCATGTGTGTGTTTCTGTGTGTGTGTCTATGTGAGCATGTGTGTGTCTATGTGAGCATGTGTGTGTTTCTGTGTGAGCATATGTGTGTTTCTGTGTGAGCATGTGTGTGTTTCTGTGTGAGCATGTGTGTGTGCAGTGACATCATGACGTAATAAGTGTTTGAGTGTATTTACACAGCAAGACAGGACCATTCAACCGTGTGAAGTCTGAGTCCAACTCTCTCTCTCTCAGTCAGGCAGAACCACTCTGGTCTCACAGACACACTAGTGTATCACCATGGTGACCTCAGCCCTCCTCAGACTGGCTGGAGAACTGTACAGCAATCTCCCCTGCCTGTAATGCAGCTCTACCTGTGATGCAGCGCTGCCTGTGATGCAGCGCTGCCTGTGATGCAGCGCTGCCTGTGATGCAGCTCTGCCTGTGATGCAGCTCTACCTACGATGCAGCTCTGCCTGTGATGCAGCTCTGCCTGTGATGCAGCTCTGCCTGTAATGCAGCTCTGCCTGTAATGCAGCTCTGCCTGTAATGCAGCTCTGCCTGTGATGCAGCGCTGCCTGTGATGCAGCTCTGCCTGTAATGCAGCTCTGCCTGTAATGCAGCTCTGCCTGTGATGCAGCTCTGCCTGTAATGCAGCTCTGCCTGTGATGCAGCTCTACCTGTGATGCAGCTCTGCCTGTGATGCAGCTCTACCTATGATGCAGCGCTGCCTGTGATGCAGCTCTGCCTGTGATGCAGCTCTGCCTGTGATGCAGCGCTGCCTGTGATGCAGCTCTGCCCAGAGGAGGCCGCTGACAAACATGCAAAGGAACGGCGACGTCGTTCCAGTTTTTCATTGTTGCTAAATTTAGCTCCTCTCATCCCGGTGCGCCTCTGAGTGATTATCCACTGACAACCCCTTCATCATCCCTCCCTCATCCCTCCATCCCCCTGGAGCACTGTATGCAGTGTGTGTGTGTGCTTTCACAGCTTCTGAATATGGAAAATAATTCCTACATAAATGTATGTATGGTCCACTTGGCTCTCCATCTCATCTCACTCTGAATCACCACACCATTACCCTGCTGTGCTGTTCCGTGTGTCCTGGAATATGATCTCTCCACCCCCCTATACAGCCCCTCCACCCCCCTGTACAGCCCCTCCACCCCCTGTACAGCCCCTCCACCCCCCTGTACAGCCCCTCCACCCCCTGTACAGCCCCTCCACCCCCCTGTACAGCCCCTCCACCCCCCTGTACAGCCCCTCCACCCCCCTGTACAGCCCCTCCACCCCCCTGTACAGCACCTCCACACCTCCAGTGTGTGCATCCACATGGTGAGCAGCTCTGACTGAGCTGATGGAGGAGCGTGAGAGATGGAGGAGCTGATGGAGGAGCTGATGGAGGAGCATGAGAGATGGAGGAGCTGATGGAGGAGCATGAGAGATGGAGGAGCTGATGGAGGAGCATGAGAGATGGAGGAGCTGATGGAGGAGCTGATGGAGGAGCATGAGAGATGGAGCTGATGGAGGAGCGTGAGAGATGGAGGAGCTGATGGAGGAGCTGATGGAGGAGCATGAGAGATGGAGCTGATGGAGGAGCGTGAGAGATGGGGGAGCGTGAGAGATGGAGGAGCTGATGGAGGAGCGTGAGAGATGGAGGAGCTGATGGAGGAGCGTGAGAGATGGAGGAGCTGTAGATAGACGCTGGGGATGGCAGAAGCAGTGCTGGAGCAGAGCAGCCATGTCTGAATGAGTCTCCTCCAGAGGATATGTACACACACACAGTGACAGGATGCTGTAAGTGTGTCTGTGTGTGGGTGAGTGTGTGAGGATGTGTGGTCTCATGTGTGTGTTTGTGTGTGACAGTGTGAGTGTGTTTCTGCGTGAATGCATACTAAGAAGGATCTGTTTATGGCAAAGCGCACAGTTACACCTCGCTCACCTACCTATGATAGGAACATAATTGTATTATTCGCTCATGATGAGTCGGGGCTGTGTGTTGGCGCAGCAGTGTGTGGTCTGTGTGCCAGCGTTGACCTGCAGGATGTTCCCGTGTGTGTGTCTCTGCGTGTGAGACTGGAAGGATTCACACGGTGCTCATCCAGCTGATGTTTGCACCAGTGACATCGCTGAGTGCTGCTTGCCGACAGCATCCCTAGGAGAACGAGGCGTCACTCAGCCACCCGGCGTGCGTGCGGGCGTGGGCTGGTGTGTATCAGGTTGTGACAGGACGGTAGACACAGGGACTTTCAGATACCGCTGCCATTCCTTTCACACTCTGTGTTCTGATGCTTACGCTCAGTGTGATGCCAGCGCAGAATGCAACCCAACGCTGGCATCCTCTCCTCATCCTGAACAACAACCACGTCTCTCCTGGTCTCTCTGTGTTGGTGTATTCACCTCTTTGTCTCTGTCTGTCCTGTACGCAGACCAACTGTTTCTGCTGCTCCCAGGCAGCGATGACCTGCCTGATAGGAACACTGCTGTTTGAACACACAGCTGAGACTCCTCATGAGCATATAATACTATTATGTTCCTATCGTAGGTAGCTGGAGAGCGATGTGTAATTGTGGACTTTGCCATAAACAGATAACTCTTAGTGTGCACACATACAGACACGCACTCACACACACAGACAGACATTGCTACTCTTTCCTTCTGTCTGTCCTTCTTCTGAGATCCTCCTCTGCCTTCTCTTTCTCTCCTTTCATCTGAACATGTACAGTCTTCATGGGAGGATGGGCAGCACATGTGCGTCTATAGTTACAGTAAGGACACCACTCCTCACGCTCATCTGCCCGGCAGGCGGACGCCTTCAGAAGATTCACATCAAAGCCGTGACTTGAACACACCCCCACACACACACCCTACCAACCCCCCCACCGCAAGTCCAACACCCCACCTTCCAGCCCCCCCCCCCCACACACACACACACAACCTACCCACTTCCCCTCCAACACCCCACCCTCCAGCCCCCCCCCCCCCCCCCCACACACACACACACACACAACCTACCCACTTCCCCTCCAACACCCCACCCTCCAGCCCCCCCCCCCCACACGCACACACACAACCTACCCACTTCCCCTCCAACACCCCACCCTCCACACCCCCCCCCAGCACCCTCGCCAAAAGAAAATCCCGCTCCTCTCTGCTTGCCGAGCGAAATCCCCCCATCGTCTCCCGAGAGAAAAGGAAATCACTTGACTTACTGTCTTCTTCTTGGTGTCTTGTTAAACAGGTCCTCCAGTGGACGGAGGGGGGGGGGGGGGCAGGAGAGGGGGGGGGGGAGGGACCCAGCAGCTTCCAGATGCAGATGGATTTAAGGAGAGGGAGGTAGAGGGAGGTAGAGGGAGGAAGAGGGAGGAAGATCACGGCTGCAGTAGTCAGACCCCCAAAAATCACATTTTACGGCAGGTCTGCAGTCTGTGTTCGCTGGGAGCTGATATCCTCAATGCCCCGCTCTATCTCCCTGCAGCGGCACGGCGCAACGCTTCTGTTTCCTTGGTTCTGACGATCTCCCTCTCCCCTGCTCTCTCTCCTTCTCTCTCTCCCCCTGAAGCATGTTCAAACAGCCCAGATCTCTCTCCCTTTCAGCTGGTTGGTTGGTTTCTCTCCCTCGCCCCCTCCCATACCCATCTCTCTCTTTCTCTCTCTCCCTGATGCTGTGGCCCCTCCCCCCTCATCCTCTCTTCCTGGTCTCGCTCTCAGTCGCCTCCATCAGCACCCACAAACAAGGCTCCCTCCTCCCTCCCCCTTCCCATCCCTCCCTCCCCCTTCTTCTCTCCTCTCTCCCTTTTCTTTCTGTGTATCTCTTTGATGTTCTGAGGAGTTTGACTCTTAGCTGTGAAGGGAATATGCATGTTCTCATTGAGCTGAAGACAGCGCTGCAGATACACGTAGGATTCCACCCAACATAACAGACCCAAAACACTGTCAAATCTAATTTACATTGCACAATATTGGCGGCGCAAGTACATTGATAAATAAAACGCTCCTGTTGTTCACATTTCTGGTTGTCAGAATTCAGTCTTAGCACCCTAAATGCAGCCCAGTCTTGGTTATGTGCAGGACTGAGCACACGCAGAAAGACATGCATATTGAAATGAAGTGAATCAGGAATAAAACATGCGTGTAAGCGAATTGGTGAAGCTGGTGCTGCAAGGCTTGTTACCATCAAGACGCAGAGAGGAAGGAGAGGGGGAGAGACAGTGGGTGGAGAAGGAACACTAACTAGACAGAACAGCAACCGGTTATCGACTTCACCAATCCCGTCACTGGTGAGTGAGAAACATGGAAGCTGCTGTGGAGACGCTGACAGCAGACTCTCCTGGTTCCTCTTGTCCTCCTGGAGGAGTCCGGCAGGGCTGTTTGAAGCTGCTGTGGAGACGCTGACAGCAGACTCTCCTGGTTCCTCTTGTCCTCCTGGAGGAGTCCGGCAGGGCTGTTTTTGCGTCGGTATCCATGATGATTCTTGGGAGTGTGTGGGTCCTGCAGTCATATCTCTTCTGGCTCCATGACATCAAACAATTTCAGCCCATAATTGGTTTACTCTGTGATGAGAGGCCCAGTCAGGCCCAGGTCCCGGTGCTTTGCTGGTGGAAGTTCCCACCAGAACCATCTGTCACAGCAATCCCATGGCTGACGCTGGATGGACTACAGATGCTGATGAATTTAGCTGAAAATGTCACAACAACAAATGATTAAACTGTGGTTATGGAGACTAGCGATGCACTCTGACATGATAGGGAGACCTGTATCTCTTCAGGTAACCGTCCACATTCAAGATGAAACGGGTCCTAACATACTAGCACATTACGTGTACATTAAAGCGATCACTCGTTTTAACTGTGTTTATTTCGATCTGTAAGTGCATCGCTTCCTGACTGAGATCATTTACAGGAACTCAGCTGTGATGCAGCAATGCGTGTGTGAATGTGTTCATGTGCGGTTACTCTTTATCGTATTTCAGAGGAACTGACATATTCAGTGACTGTGGGACACTTGCTTTCTCGCGGTAATCCTCTGCAAAGAGCTTGTTTTCATCACATCATAACCTAACCCCAGCCCATGAGCACTGCTGCTGCTAAACATTTATTTTATGTAATTTAGTTGTTCTTTATTGTTTGTCCTATACTATGTTTCCAGAATGCCAAAGGCATATTTTAATGTCAATTAAATGGACAATAACGTTTCCTTATCTTAGATGATCAAACACAGCTCATGTCTTTAACCACACAGGTAAGCAGCCGACTGGCTGAAAAAGGAAACATGGTTTTAATAATGATAGGAGCCAAAAAATGCCGTTTGTGGCATTGCCATATTTATCCAGGCCTTTCTCTCACACAGCTTTATCATCGCTGTGATTTACAGCCACGCCCTGGCATCTTCAGCCGGCAATCACCTGGGAAATAACATCGTCCACCCCAGCACTTCTGAGCTTCCATCCGCAATGCCCTTCCTCTCCTCGCTCCCTTCCCTTCCTCTCCTCGCTCCCTGCCCTTCCTCTCCTCGCTCCCTGCCCTTCCTCTCCTCGCTCCCTGCCCTTCCTCTCCTCGCTCCCTGCCCTTCCTCTCCTCGCTCCCTGCCCTTGCCCTCCTCGCTCCCTGCCCTTCCTCTCCTCGCTCCCTGCCCTTCCTCTCCTCGCTCCCTGCCCTTGCCCTCCTCGCTCCCTGCCCTTCCTCTCCTCGCTCCCTGCCCTTCCTCACCTCGCTCCCTGCCCTTCCTCACCTCGCTCCCTGCCCTTCCTCTCCTCGCTCCCTGCCCTTCCTCACCTCGCTCCCTGCCCTTCCTCTCCTCGCTCCCTGCCCTTCCTCTCCTCGCTCCCTGCCCTTCCTCTCCTCGCTCCCTGCCCTTGCCCTCCTCGCTCCCTGCCCTTCCTCTCCTCGCTCCCTGCCCTTCCTCTCCTCTCTCTCTCCCCTCTCCCTCCTTCCCTCCCCCTCTCTCCCTCCCTCCCCCTCTCCTCCCTCCCCCCCCTCCCTCTCCCTCCCCCCCTCTCTCCCCATGGCTCTCTGTCGGCTCCACCAGAGCTACGTCACTGTTCTAAACACCAGAACAGGCAGCCACTGCCCTGCTTCTCTGACGGTGTCTGACAGCCTGTAATAACCAGGTTCTGACCCATGTAGTGGCAGGGAGGCAGGGCGGCAGGGAGGCAGTGCAACAGGGAGGCAGTGCAACAGGAAGGCAGGGCGGCAGGGAGGCAGGGCAGCAGGGAGGCAGGGCGGCAGTGCAACAGGGAGGCAGGGAGGCAGGGCAGCAGGGAGGCAGGGCGGCAGTGCAACAGGGAGGCAGGGCGGCAGTGCAACAGGGAGGCAGGGTGGCAGGGAGGCAGGGCGGCAGGGAGGCAGTGCAACAGGGAGGCAGGGCGGCAGGGAGGCAGTGCAACAGGGAGGCAGTGCAACAGGGAGGCAGGGCAGCAGGGAGGCAGGTCGGCAGGGAGGCAGTGCAACAGGGAGGCAGTGCAACAGGGAGGCAGGGCGGCAGGGAGGCAGGGCAGCAGGGAGGCAGGTCGGCAGTGCAACAGGGAGGCAGGGCGGCAGTGCAACAGGGAGGCAGGGCGGCAGGGAGGCAGGGCGGCAGTGCAACAGGGAGGCAGGGCGGCAGGGAGGCAGGGTGGCAGGGAGGCAGGGTGGCAGGGAGGCAGGGCGGCAGGGAGGCAGGGAGGCAGTGCAACAGGGAGGCAGGGCGGCAGTGCAACAGGGAGGCAGGGCGGCAGGGAGGCAGGGAGGCAGTGCAACAGGGAGGCAGGGCGGCAGTGCAACAGGGAGGCAGGGTGGCAGGGCAGCAGGGAGGCAGGGCGGCAGGGAGGCAGGGCGGCAGTGCAACAGGGAGGCAGGGAGGCAGGACAGCAGGGAGGCAGGGCGGCAGTGCAACAGGGAGGCAGGGAGGCAGGGCAGCAGGGAGGCAGGGCGGCAGTGCAACAGGGAGGCAGGGTGGCAGGGAGGCAGGGCAGCAGGGAGGCAGCATGCTCAGTTTAATGGGATTGTGATATACAGCAGCAGTGGAGGGTGTGTTGAATAATTGAGATGGAAAGTCGTCATGATTAACATGGTTCTTGGTGAAAAAGATAACAATTATGGAATTGTCAGAGGCAGATATTCAGTGTTGAGAAAACCCTCTGTGACAATGCTTGTAAAAGGGACAAATACATTTGATGTGATGTGTTGAGGTGCTGCTGACAGCTGCTTTGTGGTATACCTCACAAATATGTACCTCATCTTCAAGTCCAGATTTAGGAGGTTGGAAGTTATTCCGATTAGTAGTTGAAAAAGATACCATATTAAATAATCAAGTCATACATACTTTCTACATTTAAAAGGAATTATATTACGTGGTTTAGTCCATTCTACTGTAATAGAGCCCAAATGTGTTTTTAATAACTCCAACCGGTGGTTCATATAAACCAGTCCATCATCATTTCCCCAACTGCCCGCAAATACATAAATACAAGTAGTGAATTTCCTCAACCTTCTCCTGCTGAAAGATATCAGTGTGGTGCCAGTGCCAATACCAAGGACACTAAATGCTCTGAGACCATTCCATGGTTTCAAGAGCAAACCCATGGACGAAGTCTTCCTCTGCAAGCAGATCGCCTCTCCCTCTCTCCCTCTGCCTGCCTCTCCCTTTCTCCCTCTGCCTGCCTGCCTCTCCCTTTCTCCCTCTCCCTGCCTTTCTCCCTCTGCCTGCCTGCCTTTCCCTGCCTGCCTCTCCCTCTGCCTGCCTCTCCCTTTCTCCCTCTGCCTGCCTCTCTCCCTCTGCCTGCCTGCGTCTCCCTCTGCCTGCCTGCCTCTCCCTCTGCCTGCCTGCCTCTCCCTTTCTCCCTCTGCCTGCCTGCCTCTCCCTGCCTGCCTCTCCCTGCCTGCCTCTCCCTGTCCTCATTATGAGAAGGCTGTTCCACTTGGCATAAAAGTTAACCCATCACTTTCCCCAAAGAACCCAAACTGGGTCATGGCTTGGGAGAAGGAGACCAAGATGGACAGAGAGGATGGAGAGCGGGACAGAGAGGGACAAACACAACATCCTGAGTTTGGCACCATGCCAAGAACACCAGTCAAAGGAACGAATACAAGGAGAATTCATTAAATAAAATGATTTAATTTAACAATTTACAGATTTATATTTTTTACAGCAGATCTTTACAAAGTTTGTAAAGAGTTTGCCTCTTCAAAAAGGCTTATACATCTTTGCCGTGACTCCAACTGACTCAAATTGATCTGAGGACCATGTCATAACAGAAGATAAAATTAATTTCCAATCACTATATAAAACATTTCATTTTGAACAGTGTGTAAAATATTAAAATACATTAAAGCACCATTCAAGAATGAGGATTTTCAAATAAATAAAACATTGGCCTGCAAATTATGCAAACACAAACAGTACCAATTCACTGTTTTCACATGAAACACAGCAGTCACTCTCCAACATTGCTCCAGAAGAACAGCATTATGCGGCTGGAATGCTGAAAGTAACATCCAACATGCCTAGCAACTGTAAAATACCATGTGATGAATTGATAAGAAGGTGAAATAAACCAGATCAATGACAATATTCAAAATGAACCGTCACATAAAACTTGACACTGACTGATTTACATCCAGCCTACTGGACCCACACAAAGACTGCCATGTTGCTACAGGATGCTTTGGTGTTTAGTGAACAGTACCAGAGGGGACACAGAGATGATTACAGAGATGAAAGGTTACGTACACACCCTGAAGCCGCTCTGAAGCCGCTGGACTTGCTCTGGAGCGGCCTGTGTGCAGCTTGCTGCCTGGACGCCGGATGAGGAGCAGACCTGACAGGGGTTCTACAACTGCGTATAGTGAAATTTGAAAACATTTTACAGCACACTGTTCATGCACTGCCTTATTTGTTTACGCACCGCTGACTCACCGCTGACTCCCTCATCCAGTTCGGCAAGGCAGTGCTTAGACACAAAAAGTGTGTGGCGGACAATCTGATGCACACATTCCCTGTAGACTGGGCTAGACAACATACATACTAAAACCAGATTTATATTAGTTCTTTCAGAAC
The DNA here is from genome assembly GCF_038355195.1 of Osmerus mordax. NCBI lineage: Eukaryota > Metazoa > Chordata > Actinopteri > Osmeriformes > Osmeridae > Osmerus > Osmerus mordax. The sequence goes on along the minus strand of NC_090052.1, from coordinate 996,031 downwards.
CTAGCAAATTCAAACTGAAAGGGTGAGAGCTTTGGCAAACAATGAGCCAAAATGAACAAGTATTAATCGATAAACAGTGCAACACACCGCTTTTAAACTTATCAATAAAGATGAAGGAATCATCGTTATGCTTCAGTTCATGTTCCATCAATTTTTTACAGGGAAGTTCATGCAATTATGTTACATGTCAAAACATGCTCTGAATTACTGGGCAACTGAGTTGAATGAGCCTACCTTGAGGTGAACCTCAGTTATTACAGATTGAATGAGCCCACCTTGAGGTGAACCTCAGTTATTACAGATTGAATGAGCCCACCTTGAGGTGAACCTCAGTTATTACAGATTGAATGAGCCCACCTTGAGGTGAACCTCAGTTATTACAGATTGTCAAATGCTTAAGGAGCCAGTTGCACTCACAACAGCTATTTTTTTTAACCAATTTTAATTTTGACATTCAGAGGACATATGATTAAAAACAACCAACTCCTACTTCATAAAAATAAATACCATCAAATATGTTTAAACTTGACTCACAGATTTGCGAGTAAACAACCCAAAAATCCAATTGCATCCTTGAAATCGATGTACGCAATCAAAAAACAAATCAAAAGGACTGACAGACACATTTGCAATGTAACACACACTTTTTTCAAAAACAACAAACAATCCCAAACGTGTCACTTCTTGAACGCACACGTCATCCTCAGTCTGTGTACTGCAGATCCAGATCCACAGTTCCGTCCGTCACCACCAGCCTCAGTCTCCTGGGCTTCCTGTCCGAGAGGGGCGTGGCCGTGGGCGGGGCTGGTGGGGGGCCGTAGTGGGAGGTCTGGGGCTGTGCCCTGGGCTGGCTCGCTGCTTGCGTGTCCCTTCTGCACTGGTCCTCCTGACCTTTGACCCCTGAAAAGCCCCCCACAGAGAAAGAGGGTGAGTTCGACCTCTGGGGTCCGCAGGGCTCGAGGACCAGCCTCCCCTGGGTGCCTGAAGGCTCCATCAGGCAGTGGTACGTGTAGTTAGCGTGCCCCGACCCCGGGAAGCCCTCCGCCCCGTCCCTGAGGCCCAGGGTCACCGAGTGGTCCCCACTGAAGTTCAGCACGTAGGGCTGGCCCTGGTGCCCGAAGGGGATGGAGGAGGACGACAGGTTTTTGTTGCCCGGTGCCTGGGGGCCGGAGGGGGGGATGCTGGTCGCTAGGGGGCTGTGGAGCTGAGTTACAGAAGGAGAGAGGGACGACCCGAAAGTCAGATCAAAGGAATCCTGTTGGGCGTAGCTCAGCTGGTGCTTGTCAGGGGGTGAGTCATGGCTCAAACTTCTCTGATCGGGAGTCTCGTAGCTATTTACCTGGCTAGGGAAGAAGAAAGGCCGCTGGAGGGAGGAGAAGTTCATGCTTCTAAAGCTAGATTCCAGAGGCTGGGATTTGTCCAATGTCTTACTATGGCAAGGCGAGTTGTTAAAAACTGAACTTTCTTTGTTACTGAGAGCATTTGACTTTGTGGGGTAGGTGGACGCGTCGAGACGGACGCCGTCTTTTCCTGAAGCGAGGCCTTGACCTTTCTGACAGCCAGGGGTGGAACCGGAGCGTTTCTGCCCCAGCTGGGTCCCCTGACCAGTCTTGTGACTTAATTTTGTCACAGGAAGCTTAGATGTAACAGCAGTGGGGCAGCCAGCCATAGTGTTGTCTTTACAAGGAGCACTGTTCAAATTCTGGCACTGTTTCCCTCCTTGATACTTGAGCACACTCTGGATCACGCTGGAGCTCTTATCACAGGTGTTGAAGACAGGGTCCCCGGTAGTGGGAGTTCTCACGGAGAAGAGCGTGGGAGGGAACATGTTAGAAAAAAAGGATGAGGGGACGGACTTGTTTGTGCTACTCTGAGAAGCGAGTCTGAACGAGTTGGACTGAGAAGTGGTGGACGGCTGGTGTTTATTGAACAGGCTCATACGATGAAAGGGCCCCTGTGTTTTGAGTTGGGACTGGACTTTTGCCTGGCTGGAGCTTGCTACTGTTTGCAAGGCCTGGACGCCAGGACTACCTTGAGTGCTCTGAGAATGGGTGGCATACGATGCACCAAACACCTGGGAGTCCTTGGGTACACTCTGGGGTTTATTAGCTGAATAAAGGGGTTGTGCTTTAGGCTGTGTTTTGGGATCTTCTTTAAAGAGTTTTATAGATGAAGTTTTGCTCAAAAAACGATCCATGAAAGTCCCTTCAACATTGCTGGCCTGAACGGAAGTGAAGTTTGCACTGGCCATATTTTCATCTTTGGAGGAATCCTTCACTTCACATCCCAAGGAGGGAAGGTCATTTTTAGAGGACAGGAGGCTGGGGCAAAACTGCAGATCTTCTGTACTAAAGCTGTTCCCTGGACTAGGAGGTCCGAGGTATGGGGTTTCTGTGGCCCAGGTGTCGGGGGGGCTGTGAGAAAGAGGACTGCTAAAGGGGTCAGTAGCTGGTTCCAGAGAACAGAGACCCGATGGAGAGCTTGGGAGAATGTTCTGAGGATGATAATAACCTTCAAAATTGAGACACTGAAAGTCCAGCAGGTCTTCACAGCAGGTGAAGCTAGGTTCTGTGGAGAGACTCCTGTCAGGGAAGTTGAAGACAGGAGATTCGGACTGTGGCTGGCTCACAGGGACGGAGGTGGTGGAATAAAGGGGGTTTTTCTCTAAGGACTGGGACGTACATAATCCTTCAGAGAGTCTAGAGAGGCTGTGATTTATCTGTTGTAGGCTATTATTAAGACAGGTGGACGCTGTCTCTGCATTTGAGCAAACGAGAGGCATCTCTGTATTGTGCTTTTGTTTCTTTCCCCTACAACTAGACTCCGAAACGACCCGACCCTTCATCCGATCAGAAACAGAACCAAACTCGTGAATGCCATCGTACTGGGGTGAGTGGAGGGATAGAGGTGAGAGGGACAGAGAGAGACGGTGAGTGTCAGGTGAGGTATCCATGACACTTCTGCAGCTTCCAATTTGTTGACAAGAAGACAAGCCCTCTTTTTTGGGCTTGAGGGGAGTCAGAAGCCCTCGGCTGGGTCTCTCTGGGAAGGCCGGAAACTCCAGTCTCTCCGAGTCTGCTCCTGCTTCTCTCTGCTCTCCTTCCGTATTGGGGACATCAACCTCCCACACTCCTTCCACCTTCCTCCGCAGCTTTATTCTAGGTAAAGGTACATCTTTTTTATCTTCCGTTTTTACTTCCAATTGTTCACCCAGTGCCTCACATTCACCACAGCTTCGTTTATATCCAGCATGTACACCCTCCACTTTGGCTGTTGCCTCCTCTGCAGATGTCGCTTTATTACACTGTGATTCTCCTCTCTTCCCCAAGGGCTGCACACACCCGTCTGACCTGTCAACACACCTGTCTAGCACATCCCTGGTCTCCAGCACATCCCTGGTCTCCAGCACATCCCTGGTCTCCAGCACATCCCTGGTGTCCAGCACATCCCTGGTGTCCAGCACATCCTTGGTGTCCAGCACATCCTTGGTGTCCAGCACATCCTTGGTGCCCAGCACATCCCTGGTGTCCAGCACATCCCTGGTGCCCAGCACATCCCTGGTGCCCAGCACATCCCTGGTGCCCAGCACATCCTTGGTCTCCAACACATTGTTGTGAGAACCACCTAGCTGCCCTGGTTTCTCAAAATCAGTTTGGTCAGATTTTACTACAACTGCGAATCCCCTCCGTCTTTTACTTAATTCGGAACATTTATTTTTCAGACCACATGACTGAGTGCCCCTGTCCATCTCTAGGTTTAATCTTGACACAGAATTCAAAATGGCACTAAAAGGATCACATAAATCTGAACTTGCTTCGTTTTCTGCTTTTAACTTTAAATCCTCGCTCAACGCAGCTTTCTCTAACTCCCAAACCTTGCCTTGCTTTCTCTTGAAACGTATTCGGAAGTTTAAATCCTGCTCCTTCTCCTCAGCGCAAGCTTGAGTACTTAGATAGCTAGGAACCTCCGCATGAAGCTCAGGAACTTTCACTCCATCCTTCATGTCCTCTGGATCTTCACCTGGGTGATGCTCTGCAGGATCCGGAAGGTTCCCCCCCAGCCCAGGCCCGTTGTTGTCACCCAGAACAACGGCCGCATTCTTAACACCTTGTCTTTTTATCTTTCTTGGCCGGCCTCGAGGACGCTTTTTATCTTTGGGACACAGTTTTGCGTTTATTCTGAGCGCCCGTCTCTGGGTTCGGGCCTCCAGTATCTTGGCCCGCGATTTTAAGGAAGATTTAAAACACTTTCTAACTTCATCACTGGCCTCCGTCAATGCTGTGGTGGTTTCAGGTATTTTTTCTGGAAAAGGATCAAGTTCCTGGTTCTGGTCTGTAGGACTCACGACTGAGAGATCCTTAGGGGACGGCTCCTCCACTGGAGAGCTTAAACCTTGCTCAGAGTCAAAGTCCACAGAATTCCGAAACGTGCGTTTCTTCAAGGGAATGTTGGACTGTAGGGGCGTCTGCTGTGGACTGTCCACACGTGGGGCTCCCACAGGGGGCACCGTGGGCAGAGTGTCCGAACACGCCAGCAAAGGTTGGGGAAGGGGAGTTGGAGAGCGACCCTCTACATCGCTCTTGTTGGAGTCGATGGTGCTCTTGGTTGCGGAGGCGTCTTTGTTTGGTTTCCTGCCTTGGTTCCGTTTCTTCCGCGGTCTGCCTCTCCTTCTCACCATCACTTCCGGGACCGTCTCGGGCAGCGAGACCGTCTCGGGCAGCGAGACCGTCTCGGGCAGCGAGACCGTCTCGGGCAGCGAGACCGTCTCGGGCAGCGAGACCGTCTCGGGCAGCGAGACCGTCTCGGGCAGCGAGACCGTCTCGGGCAGCGAGACCGTCTCGGGCAGCGAGACCGTCTCGGGCAGCGAGACCGTCTCGGGCAGCGAGACCGTCTCGGGCAGCGAGACCGTCTCGGGCAGCGAGACCGTCTCGGGCAGCGAGACCGTTTCCGGGAGCGAGACCGTCTCGGGCAGCGAGACCGTCTCGGGCAGCGAGACCGTCTCGGGCAGCGAGACCGTTTCCGGGAGCGAGACCGTCTCGGGCAGCGAGACCGTCTCGGGCAGCGAGACCGTCTCCGGGAGCGAGACCGTCTCCGGGAGCGAGACCGTCTCCGGGAGCGAGACCGTCTCGGGGAGCGAGACCGTCTCGGGCAGCGAGACCGTCTCGGGCAGCGAGACCGTCTCGGGCAGCGAGACCGTCGCTGTTTCCAGTGAATCGTCTACTTTCCCCCCAGCCTGCTCCTCACTTACCACGTCCCTACAACCGTTTTCCTTCCTCAAAATATCAGCAAGTAGAATCCTCACTTGTTTAATGACGATACCCTCTTTACTTTTACATGTGGGTGGGTATCTCCCAGTCACTAACCTATCTTCCTTCTCAACTCTTACTGGTGTTTCAGAATCATCATTACTTTTATTGTTGAAATGGGTTTGTCTCATCTGATCCATTGCTATACTTCCTGTTCCCTCCTTCCTTGTCATTAGTGCCCTTTTCTTACCCCTTCTAACTGGAGATTTAACACGGTTGGTATCTGCTAAATTCTCTACACCTTCGTTCATCACAACCTGCGTATGCCTCTTCTTTGCTCGGCCCTGCACCTCCCCACTAACAGACTGTATTTTGATTACCTCATCACCATGCAATACATTATCAGATACTTTAGACATCTGCTTTATCATTTCATCACATTTGTCAACTGACTTAAAAAACATTTCCCTCACCCCTGTCTTACCTGCAGTCCTAGAGACATCGTCACTGCTTCCTGCTGGCTGCTGCTCACACCTGGACTCTCTACCTGCCTTTGGGGACGGCGGCCTAGTCCCCTGTTCCCTCAGCACTGCCCTCCTGCCACCTGGCCTCCTAAGCCCCTCCCCCTGCTCTGCTCGGGGAGCCCCCTTTGTCTCTACACTGCCTGGTATCGACACCCTTATCAAATTCACTGTGAGGTACTTCTTCAGTCCTGGCATGTGAGGGCCGAGGGGTCGAGCCTGGCTGGAGACACGCTGACAGACCTCACCGCCAGGCTTGTTCTCAAGCTTCTTCCCTTCCATCTGAACTGCCGGCGCGTTCTGACCAGGGTGCTTTGCGGTCGTGCTTCCTTCAGGGTTCGATCTACCGCCGCTCGTCGTGTTGTTGACGAACGGCGCCCCGGTGCTGCTACCGGGGCCGTCTCCCGCCGCCGTGTTACCGGGGCTGTGACCATCTGGCAACACACCATCCTGATCATCCTCAAACTGGCTGCGACTGGTAACTGCTTGGCTGTTCGTCTTGGTCACTGAAGCAGAGAGACGCGTGGCAGGGTTTCCAATCATCCTCCTGGTCCTGAAGGAGGACCTGAAGACCCTTTCCACTACGCCGACGGACCCTCCGACTGGTCCTGGGGGTCGTCGCTCGTCCTTCTCCTCCTCAGGCGTCGGGTTCACCTTCGGCGAGGCGTCATCGTTCACCGTTTCATCATGTGATTTCTGGCTCGTCGCCGTGCCGAGTCGGGTTCCCTGGCTCGTCGTCGGGCCGAGTCGGGTTCCCTGGCTCGTCGTCGGGCCGAGTCGGGTTCCCTGGCTCGTCGTCGGGCCGGGTCGGGTTCCCTGGCTCGTCGTCGGGCCGAGTCGGGTTCCCTGGCTCGTCGCCGTGCCGAGTCGGGTTCCCTGGCTCGTCGTCGGGCTGAGTCGGGTTCCCTGGCTCGTCGTCGGGCTGGGTCGGGTTCCCTGGCTCATCGTCGGGCTGAGTCGGGTTCCCTGGCTCGTCGTCGGGCTGAGTCGGGTTCCCTGGCTCGTCGTCGGGCTGGGTCGGGTTCCCTGCTCGTCGTCTGGCTTCATGTTTTCCAGCAGGTGCAGCAAGACCCTCTCTTTGCTAAGGGGGTCTTTACAACTCAACAGGAAATCCACCTTGTGGCGCCGAACTCGGACCCTGAGGTCTCTAAGCACAACCTGAGATAAAGGAATCTGCTTGGCCAGGGAAGCCTTGAGTTGTCCGTTCCCGAATCGGCTCCTTTTCTTCTCCTGTGTTGAATTGTATGTCTTCCTGGTCAAGGTTCTGCTCGTGGAGACATTTCTCTTCATCAGCTGGGTGGAGGAAGTCCTTGAAGGGATGGCTATCAAAAGAGAGAAAAAAGGCACAGATTCTTTTTTTTTTTTCATGGATATAATTTGTCTTTATCATACTATTATAATATTATCATATTGAATCTATTACCTTATTATCAGTTCATATGTTTTATTATCCCTTCATTCAGCATGCATCTGTTTCTGCTGTAACTTACCGTGGTCTGATAACAGATGTAGGATCCTCCTGCCTATAATAACAAACACCTATTGGCTGTGTGTTATTCTGGTTGTTCTCTATTTACAATCAACACATCCTGGACCTTCATGCTTCAGAGAGAACTTGCTAGTATCTCGTGTCTGAACCGGTCATTTTTATGTCGACGTGCTAGTTAAACTCTCTCCAACCTGCAGATTGCTTAATCCTTATAAAGCCAGAACCTAAACCGAACAGTCACACCGCTCCTGCAGAGACAAACTGAACCTTTCTTAAGGTACGACTCCAGCTTACCCGTGTGTGTGGCTGGACACGTGGACCGTGTAGGACACTGGCTTCTCTCCCTGTTCAGCCGCAGATCGGTCTCCCTCAGACGATACTTCTGGCCCACCTGTGTTTCTGTCTCTCTGGAGACCGGATGGCCCCCTTTAAGTCTGAAGTGACCTTCTCCTTTCCTTAAAACAGAACAAACAAACGAGCTGACAAACAGAACGGCAAACAGACGGTTGTTTGCTTGTGGTAGCATCAATATCTCCAGCTTCTCTGAGAAATGCCAGTTCTCAGTTCGAGGTGAGTGTTTAGCGACGGCGCTCGTCTGGAGACCTGCGAGGGCGGGGTGAACCGCCGCTGGGAGAGCGCTCACCTCTCACAGGTGCAGCATTCGCACATCTCATTGTCTTCGCCAAAAAAACTGTCGCCATAGTAACATGTGATTTCCTCCCCAGGTGCGATGGATCGGACCACCTCCACACAGGCACCGTTCTTCTCCCCGGGGACGAACTGGAGGCAGAGGTGGGGGGGGGGGGGGACCAGGTGACTATCAGGGGAACGCACCAAGTATGACAACATTTTACATACTTGTCAAACATAAAATTCAGTTGGAACAAAACAAAACACTTCTCTCCAATAAAGAACATAAACAGTCCTGAAAAGGAACAAACAGATGCAATAGAGAAATAAATGTGGATGACTACCTTACAGTTTGGCCTGCAGTCTTCATCCCAGAGAGATAAATAGAAATGAATAATATTAGGATTAGATGATCACATAAGACAATCACAATCAATTATTGTAAAAAAATATATAATATTTACTAATACGACACTAGTTCATACTGATAAGTTATATCATCTTATTTTAGCCATTTAACAAAACTCAAGACCCATTTAACTTCTCCCTTGAGTGTGTAAACTGAATCCCAGAGGAAGGTGTGTGTGTGGTACTGTATAGTGTGATAAACAACAATCCAGGGTTTCTACACACTCACCATGGTTAATGAAAGCAGCAGGTGTGTGTGCGTATACTCTCACCATGGTTAATGAAAGCAGCAGGTGTGTTTGTGTGTGTGTGTGTATACTCTCACCATGGTTAATGAAAGCAGCAGGTGTGCGTGCGTGTGTGTACTCTCACCATGGTTAATGAAAGCAGCAGGTGTGTGTGTGTGTGTGTGCTCTCACCATGGTTAATGAAAGCAGCAGGTGTGTGTGTGTGTGTGTGCTCTCACCATGGTTAATGAAAGCAGCAGGTGTGTTTGTGTGTGTGTGTGTATACTCTCACCATGGTTAATGAAAGCAGCAGGTGTGCGTGCGTGTGTGTACTCTCACCATGGTTAATGAAAGCAGCAGGTGTGTGTGTGTGTGTGTGCTCTCACCATGGTTAATGAAAGCAGCAGGTGTGTGTGTGTGTGTGTACTCTCACCATGGTTAATGAAAGCAGCAGGTGTGTGTGTGTGTGTGTGCTCTCACCATGGTTAATGAAAGCAGCAGGTGTGTGCGTGTGCGTGCGTGCGTGCGTGTACTCTCACCATGGTTAATGAAAGCAGCAGGTGTGTGTGTGTGTGTGTGTGTGTGCGTGCGTGTACTCTCACCATGGTTAATGAAAGCAGCAGGGCCCAGCCAGAGCTGGGCGCAGCGCTTGCGCGTGGAGTACATCACGCTGAAGTCGTTCACCCCTGCCCTCAGAAGGGCGCTGTCGACCGGGCTCAGCTCAGAGATGCACCCCTGAAGCACCTCCACACGCTCACCCACACACCTGCAACGGCCCACAGCAACATGCTCACAACCTCTATACACACGGGGGGACGGGGGGACTGCACACATGACTTCTACCCACCGTTGCCCTTGTGTATATGGTTGACTGACAATATAAGGATCTGTTTTGATTGGATAGCAGGCTTACCAGTGTTTGGTGGAGGTGATCTTTGCACCATTGGTTTCAGAAGAATATCTGTCACAAGGCTCAATCTGAACACCACTCTCCAGCAGGAAGGCACTGAGGTAGCGATACACCTGAGGAAGCAGGGGAGACCAAACACACACACTGGCATAAGACAAGACTTAAACACACACACTGGCATAAGACAAGACTTAAACACACACGCTGGCATAAGACAAGACTTTCACAGATCCCCTGGTGGGAACATTTGGGTGTTTCGGCATCAGCTGATAAACAATATGAACATATAAATAAAAACATGTAACACAGGCAGCATTAAATATATTTGGTAGGCTGAAATAAACGGTGCTGCTAACTGATCTGTCAGATATCACTCACGTGCTGGCTCAGCAGTTCCAGGCGATGGGTGCCCAGACTGGTGACGTCACCGGCCCAGTCTCCCACGGTGAGAGCCTCAAAAGTGGACTGGAAATCATGCGTGCGCTGATAGCGCAACAGAGTCTCTTTGAGGTAACCCCAACGGCGGATCTCTGGAGGTGGACTACGGGAGATGTGGAGGAGTAGGAATACAGTTAATGCCATGCATCTATAAATCTATCTACTCGGTTAACTAACAAAAAATGCCAGCTATAACTTAGAACTACCAAATAACTATAATTTAACGCATTGACAGTATACACCTGTATTTACAGTCAAAACGCAAGCATTTACACAGACAAGCTGCACAAGTTTCGTGCATTCTTCCGCGTCGTCACTAGTTCCTGCTAGCTAGCAAACGTTACCTGATGTTCATTTTGTGAGTACTGAAACCCAACAATGGGTCCAGCACCAGGCTGGTAGCCAGGTCATCCGTGTCGCACAGCTCCTTCACACTCATTCTAGTACACCCGTCCATCCTCTCCCACCATCAGCATGCTGAAAACACCGTAACAACAAGGCACGGGTGAATGACCCCATGGACAGTCATCTAGACAACAACACCGCCCGCTAGTAGCCGGCCAAGCTAGGCCTGACTAGAATAATAAAAGCGATACACGACTTTTAAGACCAACGAGCCAAGTGTGTAACGATACATCGGATATAATACAGTGTCACCTACCTGGGAGTCTTTAGCTAACGAAGTTCTCGTCAGATTCTGTCAGTGGGAACTGTCGCTTGTCTCCTGACTAGCTAGACTGCTGGATGTCCAGTTGGCTAATCTGGTCAGCCAAAATGCTAACAAGCTAATGTTGTTATTTCCTGTGCCGCTGTCTCGGAGGCGTTGTTGCCCTGTTCGAGTTCGCGCCGATTTTGTAAAACAGTTTTGTAGTTGGTAGAAAATTCTTAATCCTCAGAAAATTACTTTCCAAAGGTTAGCACTAATTTCCCAGGAAGCTGGCTAGATATGTTTTCGTATAAAGCTAAACGAACTAGCTAGTTAGCTTGGCTAGCCTGTACAGCTAGCTACGAACAGTCATGGCGTACCAATGTTAATCAAACTACTAGCTTTACGCCCAACGTTGCGAAAACAGTTACGCCGCCACACTATTGGTCCAGAGGAGCTTCGGCTGTGCTTAAACTAAGCACAAACTTGCAAATCGTGGACACAACGATGCGAATAATAACTGATAGAATGGTGACCTCGATAGCTGTTACTGTAACGACAAAGCTCTCTTAGCTTAAACATTTGTTCTTCTTCTTCCGCGTTAGATGGCAACTAGCGTTAGGGACCTTAATAAGGTGCATTACCGCCTCCTGTTGGAGTGAGGACCGAGTTATCTATCCCCGGAGTTTCTAATCGTGTCTTTCAAGTTTCATTTTCCCACTCGTGAATTTTGAACCTTTTACGCGTCTTAAAAAAGTAGCCTACGTATGCTAATAAGTGGCTTAATGAGACTCGAGGAAATTAAACATAATCACACCAAACAAACATTGCATTTACATTTACAAAGAATACCCCCTTCACCCGTATATACCATTGTAGTGGTGGGTTTCAAGTTAAGTTCCCAGTTTAAAGTAAATTTTAATAAACGTATTTTATTTTATATGTGACAAGAGATGAAGTTGCACATTTCAAACACCAGGTAGCTCCAGAACTGTACATTAGGTGCGTTAGACATCGACTGCGGCTGCATGAAACGACCGGCGAGAGTATTAGTCGGGGAGAGTTAAAAGCATGAAGTCAGAGCCCGTCTACGGAGTGCCTAACCACTTCCTATTAAGCCCCATTGTACCGTTTGGTTGCAGTTCCACAAGAGTTCCACTGGGGGCGATCGCCGGCATGAGGCAATGAGTGCTAAATGAATGGGAGTCTATAGAGCTAGACGGCTAAATTTGTCTCTTTCGCCTGATTGTCGTTGAGAAATCTCAGATTTGCTTGTAGTTTTTGCAAGTTCAACTTGGATTATAGGTCGAAAGTTGAATGCACGAGTACTTATGTCCTTTTGATTTCTTACAGGGTGAGTCGTTTTGGCCTATAACACGCTATAATTCTGCTAATGAATGCTGATTGTATGACATCATTGACCTTTTAAAAGGCTTTTTAGAACCAAAAAGCGACTTTAAAAAAATCTAACAACCTGCAGTGTGTATTTTCTTTGCCTCCCCTTTCGAATGCAACATTCAAATTACTAGACAAAAAATTATACCCTGAGAAAAGTGGATTTTGAGGGGTATAGCTCCATAGACCTCCATTCATTCTGCACTCACTGGTGAGCGCCCTCATATTTACATTTACATTTATTCAATAAGCAGACTCTTTAATCCAAAGCGACTTCCAAGAGAGAGCTTTACAAAAGTGCAAAGGTCACTGATCATAACAACGAGATAGCCCCAAACATTGCGGGTAGATGAAGCATACATTGTGAAAAACCAAATAAGTGCCAAAGGCAAGAACCACAAGAGCATGTAGTTAAACAAGTTACAATTAAACCACATGAACCTCAGAAGTGCAAGAGTGTACCTGTAACAACAATAATCATATGGAACCAGAGTGGAACTGCAACCAGTTTAGAACCCGGAAGTTTCCCGAGAGTGACAGTTCTCCCCATATTAGACATTCTCTGATGAAGTCGAATACACCTAATTGACACTTGAGTTGAGGCGGAAGTAACATTCTCAAACGTCAATACTGCATGACTTTAGACAGGTGTCGTGCCAAGGCACTTATCCCCGCCAGGATTTGTATCCCCTGGCCAAGGGAGCGCGCGTGCACTCAGATAAGCGGAGTTTAACTGCTGCACTTTGAATTCACCTCTTAAATTGAACAAATAGCAATGTGGAAGACTCAACAGGGTTTTCCATAGTAACAATGTACACATTTATATCAGAATCAGAATCAGAAAGGGATTTATTCGCCATGAAAGTTTGCACAGACAAGGAATTTGCTTTGGCAGGAAGGTGCATACAATAAACATATACCTAAAATTTAAATATGTGGACTAACTATACTAAGGGTACATAAACTAGCAGTACTAAGTGGGATTAGAATAGAATTAAATATACAATAAAATATAAGTTGCCGTAAATTACAATATAAAAATACAAAAATACAAATATTACAAAAAATACAAATGTACAAGATACCATGTTGTGGTCCTGTGCAAAAGCAGAGTGTTTTAAGCAATAAGTCATTTGAGTCAGTGTGGTCCCTTGGCCTTGTTGAAGAGGCCAACAGCGGAAGGGAAGAAACTGTTTTTGTGGCGTGAGGTATTGGTCCTGATAGACCGCAGCCTTCTGCCGGAGGGGAGTGACTGAAACAGGGAGTGTCCAGGGTGGGAGGAGTCGGCCACAATCTTCCTCGCTCGCCTCAGGGTCCTCGAGGTGTGCAGGTCCTCGAGGGTAGGCAGATTGCAGCCAATCACCTTCTCAGCAGTACGGTATTTATATACATACATACGTTTATTTGTCTGTTACATTAAGGCGACGTGTGAATTGTTTAATGCGTCAGGTGATACCAGGTGAAAAAAAGGCCTGATATAATGTGTATCCCCTCAGTAACTCATATGGTAGACAGGTGAACAAAGCAGTTAATTGAAAAGCCATATTAAACTAAATTAAAACAGAAATCACGTTAGAGGGCAGGGAGGGACTGAGCTGCACTAAGCTAGCTGTCGTGAGCCGGAAACAGGCATCTGACAGAAACAATATTATTGATGTTAGTGCAATACAGAAATTCAGACTATTTTACTGTTTAAATACTGGCTAGATAATATTTAAAGGGGATGGGTTACTTCAGTAGGTATAGCTGGAAGGTTATTAGCTACAATTAGTTTGCACTGCTGATTTCAAAGAATCAGAATTCGGTTTATTCGCCATGTATGTTATACAAACACGGAATTTACTGTGGCAGGGAGGTGCAAAACACTAAACATATACAGATCTTAAATTAAGTAAAAGTACAAAAGTTTAACTATTTCTAAGAACTAAACAATCTAAGAATACAACAATTTAAATATAAAATATATATAAAAATAAGAATAGAATGAGCAGCAGCGTGAGTATCCTTTATGGATGAAATGCTAGCTAGCTAACAGAACAACAATATAAAGTGGATACTTTCAGTGCAGATAGACAGAGAGAGTAGGTCAGATAACTTTATTTGTTTATCCCCTTTTAAATCACCTTTCAAATCATTCTAAGGCCTTTACATTGATCAAATACAAGAAAGGTAACAGAGACTGGAACCAAGTGATGATAGGGAATTTGATAACACTGACAACATCATGAAACTATCAGCACTACAATATAGTAAATAACAATAAAAAAATAATGTGTGTGTGCTGTCATGTTGGACTGTAGATCTGGTGTCACTGCATGTGCTGTCATGTTGGACTGTAGATCTGGTGTCACTGCATGTGCTGTCATGTTGGACTGTATATCTGGTGTTACTGCATGTGCTGTCATGTTGGACTGTATATCTGGTGTTACTGCATGTGCTGTCATGTTGGACTGTAGATCTGGTGTTACTGCATGTGCTGTCATGTTGGACTGTAGATCTGGTGTTACTGCATGTGCTGTCCCAGTAGGTGCAGGCCAGTAGTTCTTCCAGCTGTGGGTCATACAGAAGTTCTCTCAGGTGGTGACTGCTGGGACATCTTGGCCCCAGACATCACTGCTTTGATTTGTTTTTTATAGTGGATACGCAGGTGACTCTTCAGATGGCCATTTGTTTGACATGAATAGTCACAGTGTGGGCAGCTGTAGGGCTTCTCTCCAGTGTGGATCCTGTGGTGAGTTCTAAGATTGCCAGCCCGGTTAAAAGTTTTACCACAGATGTCACAGCTGTGGGGCTTTTCTCCGGTGTGGATCCTGCGGTGAACTCTGACATCCCCCTTCAGGCTAAAGTTTTTATCACAGAGGTCACAGCTGTAGGGCTTTTCTCCAGTGTGGACCCTGCTGTGAGCTCTGAAATTGCCAATCTGGTTAAATGTTTTCCCACAGAGGTCACAGCTGTAGGGCTTCTCTCCAGTGTGGATCATCATGTGCTTCTTCAACTCAGCAGAAGTAGAGAATAACTTATTGCAGCATTCACAGAAGTAAGGCTTCTCTCCAGTGTGTTTCCTTATGAGGTGAACTTTGAAACTGCTAGGTTTGCCAAAGGATTGACCACAGAGGTCACAGCTGTAGGGCTTCTCTCCGGTGTGGATCTTGCGATGAACTCTGAAATGGCCAACCTGGCTAAAGGATTTACTACAGAGGTCACAGCTGTATGGCTTCTCTCCAGTGTGCATCCTGTTGTGAACTCTGAAACTAGAAGAACGGCTAAAGGTTTTACTACAGAGGTCACAACTGTAGGGCTTTTCTCCAGTATGGATTCTGGTGTGAACTCTTAAACTGTCAGCCTGGCTAAAGTTTTTACCACAGAGGTCACAGATGTAGGGCTTCTCTCCAGTATGGATCCTGGTGTGAACTCTGAAACTTGAAGAACGGCTAAAGGTTTGACCACAGAGGTCACAGATGTAGGGCTTTTCTCCAGTATGGATTCTGGTGTGAACTCTTAAACTGCCAGCATGAATAAAGCGTTTACCACAGATGTCACAGCTGTAAGGCTTTCCTCCAGTATGGATTCTGGTGTGAACTCTTAAACTGCCAGCATGGATAAAGCGTTTACCACAGAGGTCACAGCTGTAGGGCTTCTCTCCAGTGTGGATCTTGCTGTGCTGCTTGAGGCTACTGGATGAGGAAAGGCTCTTCCCACAGGTGTCACACTGATGTGTCTCCATAACTCAGGGCTCTCTCTGTTCTCTGTCTGGTCTCTAGTCTCTGGAAGCTCTTTTCTGTGGTTGAGTCTCTCTGGAGCCTTAAGATGTCTTCTTTGTTTAGTCTCCACCCACAATCAAGTATGATTGGCCAATAGGGGATCTGGAGGAAACAGTTCCAAGTTAATGAACATTCAGCCAAAAAATGAAATATCTTGTCCTTCATAATGTCCACTCTGCATGTACCCGCAATGTTTGGGGTTATCTCGTTGTTATGATCAATGACCTATGCACTTTTGTAAAGCTCTCTCTTGGAAGTCGCTTTGGATAAAAGCGTCTGCTAAATGAAAATATGTAAATGAAAGTCGAATACACCTAATTGACACGACTTGAGGCAGAAGTAACATTCTCAAACGTCAAAACTGCGTGACTTTAGACCCGCCAGGATTTGTATCCCCTGGCCGCGGGAGCGCGCGTGCACTCAGAGAAGCAGAGTTCAGGGGCGTTTCTACACGGGGGCCTACAGGGTCCAGTGCCCCTGTAAAAATGTCCCTTGCCCCCCCTGTGGCCCCCCCTGAGCTGACTGAATAAAAATACAAAAATCTTTTTTTCTTTTACACGTTTTTCTTCTTCTAGTATTCATCATGAAACAAGGAAGGGACATTGCAGCCTTTTTTGCCCCAGTAATTTTTTTTTTTTGAGAAACATATCAAGGTATTGAGAGAGCTGAGGAGCTGGAAGAGGGAGAGCCAGAGCCGTTTGTATGATTTTAATGTAAAGCTAAATTAAAGTATTTAATGTTTAAATATAATTTGTTTCTGTTTTTTAATGTGCCCCTCTGATTAAACACTGGCCCCCCCTTGCCCCCCTGGTGGAGTTTAACTGCTGCACTTCGAATTCACCTCTTAAATGGAACAAATACCAATGTGGAAGACTCAACATGGTTTTCCATGGTAACAATGGACTAATTTATCTACATAAATACGTTTATTTGTCTGTTACATTAAGGCGACGTGTGAATTGTTTAATGTGTCATTTAGTATTGTGGATTGAAAATATTCTGATTTATAAAACACAGCAAACCAAATAAAGTACATGATCCCACTCCAGTTATCCTTAGTAAATCTAACCTGGAAATTGAGCAGAAGTGTGCGATCGTCTTGTCCGACCCATGTGATCATAACCACACTGTGTCCACCGCTGTCATTAGGTATGTTCGACTTCATGCTGCCCAGCTGACTTGAAGCAGCCAATGGCATTCTCAGCTTCAAGACATCTGGCTGCAGCCGGCAGTCGGCGCCGCCGGCGTTGCATGAAGTCGAACACACCTAATGTGATCACGCCCACACTGTGTCCACCGCTGTCGATGTGATCACGCCCACACTGTGTCCACCGCTGTCAATGTGATCACGCCCACACTGTGTCCACCGCTGTCAATGTGATCACGCCCACACTGTGTCCACCGCTGTCAATGTGATCACGCCCACACTGTGTCCACCGCTGTCAATGTGATCACGCCCACACTGTGTCCACCGCTGTCAATGTGATCACGCCCACACTGTGTCCACCGCTGTCAATGTGATCACGCCCACACTGTGTCCACTGCTGTCAATGTGATCACGCCCACACTGTGTCCACCGCTGTCAATGTGATCACGCCCACACTGTGTCCACCGCTGTCAATGTGATCACGCCCACACTGTGTCCACCGACCAATATATATTTTTGTCATTCAACCTCCCCTTCAAGAATTTCACTTTCACATTTGATGAAAAAAAAAATCAGTCTCGACTAATATTAATTAGGGGCGTTTCAGTGACCTACAGGCAATTTTGGGTGTTATTTGGGTTGGACCATAGGCTAAAAAGAATGTAGGAAACTGTTTTGTATGATACTTGATGTTAATAGGTGAATTATTTCACATCTAAAGGCCTAAATGGTAAGTTATTTTTAATTAAAACAACCTTTTTTTGTCCTTCCAATGTCAGGATCAAATCATCTATTTTAACGTAAATGTACAAAACAATGAAGCGCAATGAACATTAAACGTAAGAAACAAGTTTGTTTAAAAATGATATTAACTACTTACTAATGACGTCAGAGGGCAATAAGTATCAGTATCAGACCAGCGAGGAGGTCAATACGTGGCTGGCATGACTACCCATTAGCCAATCAGAACGCTCTTACTGTCGTTGCCATATAATAAGAATTATTATTACAATCAGGAATATTACACATTCATGAGCACGAGGGACATTCTATAATGAGAATAACATGTTTACAGAATAACATTCTGTAAACATGTCTAAAATTCAGTGTAATACAGTTTAGTGATGGATTTTTGTCACAAACCTTTGTCTCGTGCTCATTGCACGAAACAAACTTCACCTAATTTAGGTAACCTGTCACAAAACAACCAAGATAGAGAAAGTATCTCAGACAACTTTATTTGTATATCACTTTTCAAATCTGTTTTACAAAAGGCTTTAGATTTACCAACAAAGCTAACAGTACTTCAATATAGAGTAAAGATTGACAGATTCATCATATTTCAGTCTAGTCTGAAAAACAATAGCAAGTGATCACTTGGTGAAAGACACAGTAACCCTCTACGTCAGAACCTCCAAGATTATTTTAAACAACAAAAACTGAAATTTCAAATTGTTGAATCAAATTGCTTTAAAACAGAAAGATGTCAGCCAGAGTTTACCAGGTTTCTACCCAGTCTGACACAGCTTCCCCTCCATCATTACAGGGGTAGAGCACCTTTCCTGTGTACTGTCATGTTGGACTGTAGATCTGGTGTTAATGCATGTGCTGTCCCAGTAGGTGCAGGCCAGTAGCTCTTCCAGCTGTGGGTCATACAGAAGTTCTCTCAGGTGGTGACTGCTGGGACAGCTTGGCCCCAGACATCACTGCTTTGATTTGTTTTTATTGTGGATACGCAGGTGACCCTTCAATTGGCTATTTGTTTTACATGAAAAGTCACAGTGTGGGCAGCTGTAGGGCTTCTCCAGTGTGGATTCTGGTGTGAACTTTGAAATGGCTATGCTGACTGAAGGTTTTACCACAGAGGTTACAGTTGTAGGGCTTCTCTCCATGGTTGATCCTGCAGTGAACTCTAAGATGGCCAGCCTGGCTAAAGGTTTTACCACATAGGTCACAGGTGTAGGGCTTCTCTCCTGTGTGGATTCTGCGATGAACTGTGAATTCCCCTCTCTGTTTAAAGGTTTTATCACAGAGGTCACAGCTGTAGGGCTTCTCTCCAGTATGGACCCTGCTGTGAGCTCTGAAATTGCCAATCTGGCTAAAGGTTTTCCCACAGAGGTCACAGCTGTAGGGCTTCTCTCCAGTGTGGATCATCATGTGCCTCTTCAACTCAGTAGAAGTAGAGAATAACTTATTGCAGCATTCACAGAAGTAGGGCTTCTCTCCAGTGTGTTTCCTTATGAGGTGAACTTTGAAACTGCTAGGTTTGCTGAAGGATTGACCACAGTGGTCACAGCTGTAGGGCTTCTCTCCGGTGTGGCTCTTGCGATGAACTCTGAAATGGCCAACCTGGCTAAAGGATTTACTACAGAGGTCACAGCTGTATGGCTTCTCTCCAGTGTGCATCCTGTTGTGAACTCTGAAACTAGAAGAACGGCTAAAGGTTTTACTACAGAGGTCACAACTGTAGGGCTTTTCTCCAGTATGGATTCTGGTGTGAACTCTTAAACTGTCAGCCTGGCTAAAGTTTTTACCACAGAGGTCACAGATGTAGGGCTTCTCTCCAGTATGGATCCTGGTGTGAACTCTGAAACTTGAAGAACGGCTAAAGGTTTGACCACAGAGGTCACAGCTGTAAGGCTTTTCTCCAGTATGGATTCTGGTGTGAACTCTTAAACTTCCAGCATGGATAAAGCGTTTACCACAGAGGTCACAGCTGTAGGGCTTCTCTCCAGTGTGGATCTTGCTGTGCTGCTTGAGGCTACTGGATGAGGAAAGGCTCTTCCCACAGGTGTCACACTGATGTGTCTCCATAACTCAGACCTCTCTTTGTTCTCTGTCTGGTCTCTAGTCTCTGGAAGCTCGTTTCTCTGGTTGAGTCTCTCTGGAACCTTAAGATGTCTTCTTTGTTTAGTCTCCACCCACAATGAAGTATGATTGGCCAATAGGGGATCTGGAGGAAACAGTTCCAAGTTAATGAACATTCAGCCAAAAAATGAAATATTTTGTCCGTCATAATGTCCACTCTGTAAATGTAATATTGATGATTTGGTGAGGAGTGTGTTTCTCAGGTTTATTTTGTCAGGAGAAACACAAAAAACTGTGATGACAACTGCATCTCCAGCAAACAACTGTTTACAAACTATTATAAACAACAGTTTTACACAATATGCAGAATATGCAACTTAATTAAATGTGATTGCATAGTTTTAAATCCAATAATAATAATAATGCAAGTTTCTCATCTGGAAAGGATTTACCACAGAGGTCAGCTCTGTGGAAGCCTGATAATGGTCATTCATTTCAGTCAGGTGCAGGTGTGGAGCAGGGAAACATCTAGAACATACAGGACAGCAGTCCACAAGGACCAGGATTGAACACCCCTGGTTCAGGGTTCAGGGGGGGGGGGGACATTGGGATTGGGCCACAGTGTCGCCAGAGCCTGTTTAACCCTTGTGCTACCTTCGGGTCACATGACCCAAAGTTTCATATAACGAACCATTGTTGTGTTTACCCAATTTTAACCAATACAAAAACAAATAAAAATCATTTTCTTTTAACCTTCGCAATGTGGGGGGGTCTGAGACAGCCCAACGGTTAAAAGAAAATGCTTCACTTTGTTTTTGTATGCGGTAAAGTTTGTCGTATTGCGTTGCAATACGACGGCGGGTCACAATAACTGATGGGTCAGAATGACCCGAAAATAACACAAGGGTTAAGGAGAGCCTGGCCACTCCCTATTAAGCCCCATTGTACCGAATTTTGTTGCAGTTCCACCAGAGTTCCACTGGGAGTGATCGCGGTCGAGTGCAAAATTTATGGGAGTCTATGGAGCTAAACGGCTAAATTTGTCTCTTTCACCTGATTGTCGTTGAGAAATCTCAGATTTGATTGTAGTTTTTGCATGTTCAACATTGGATTACAAGTCGAAAGTAAAATGAATGAGTACTTATGTCCTTTCGATTTCTGACAAGGTGAGTCGTTGTTGCCCATAACACGCTAGCATTCTGCTAATGAATGCTGATTGGTTAGTGAAGGACCGACTAGACCAGAGAAACCACTTGATGGCATCCGAAGCAGAACCAGAATGTTAGAGCATTAGCAACATTAGCAACAACATTAGCAAACCAAAACTCTTTCTAGCATGTGTATTGACAGGGAGAGCCTAACCTGTTAGCTGTGTTGTCCATGCCTCGAGAGAGAAAAGGAAGTGAACAGAGCTTGCCGTAAAGCAGTATCTCTGGCCGTACAATGTGTATGACGTCATTGACATTTTAAAAGGATTTTTAAGACAAAAAAGCGACTTTTGTGTATTTGTTTTGCCTCCCCTTTCGAATTCTAAATTCAAATTATGAGAAAAAAAAATTATATCCTGAGAAAAGGGGATTTTGAGGGGTATAGCTCCAT
The DNA here is from genome assembly GCF_038355195.1 of Osmerus mordax. Classification (NCBI taxonomy): domain Eukaryota; kingdom Metazoa; phylum Chordata; class Actinopteri; order Osmeriformes; family Osmeridae; genus Osmerus; species Osmerus mordax. The sequence continues at coordinate 974,806 of NC_090052.1, read as the reverse complement.
AGACCTCCATTCATTCTGCACTCGACCGTTAGCGCCCTCATATGGAACTAGAGTGGAACTACAACCAGTTCAGAACCTGGAAGTTTCCCGAGCGTGGCAGTTCTCCCCATATTAGACATTCTCTGGTGTCGCACTGAACACAGGAACATTCTTCTTTTGCTTTCAATGGCATATTACGACCAACGTTGAGGTGCAGCAGCGCCACCTACTGTTCTGGAGTGTGAGGCCAGCGCTCGCCCTATGCTTTATCATAAAGTCCTACACAATAGAAAATCAATTGAATACCTATATATCCTTACCCCAACCCAAGCATAGGGGCCTTAAATGTACATTAACACTCAAGAGATACACATTTAAAACACCAGGTGACTCCAGAAAAGTAAATACATTGATGGGATTCTTTTCACCTGATCACTGGTGTTTCACAATTCACACTCAACCAGCTGCTGGTGCACAACTGACAATGGCCGGGTTTCCCAGATTCGTTAAGAAGCTCTTAACGCTAAGAGCTTCTTAAGAGCGTTGTAAGAACGCTCTAGAACGCTCCTAAGAAGCTCTTGGCGTTAAGAGCTTCTTAACGAATCTGGGAAACCCGGCCAATATCAGTATGAATCAGTTTACATTTCATACTGGTTTAAGCTTGTTTCTCCCTGGTCAGGATGGTTGCCCTGTTAACCACATCGGAGAAACGTTGACCAAGTCTGTTTGTTTCTGATCATGTCGGTTATTTGATGGACAAGCTGGTAAGAGACCAGTCTGATTGCTGGTCAACTGCACATCTAATTACGTTCAGACAACCCTAACAAAGAGGAACTCTTTATTATAGTAACACAGCAGGTTATGTAATAGTGTTATAAGATAGAGCCTAAACTAACCTATGAAGTAAAACACAGTTTGTTCTTATGAAAAGTTTCTAGTGAAGTAGAAATGTGTAAACTGCCCTGTTATCAGGCTATCTGCTAAATAAACCCCTTTGTTTCACAACCATCCAGTCTCATGACCCTTGACTTGCAAATGTAAATACAGAGAATGTGCATCTATACCCTTCAACAATGGATGAAGATCAGTATGCATTGGACTGGTCATCAGCAAAATAGAAAAGTGTGCATATTTAGAACAATGCCTTACTTTACAAGCTTCTGACAATTGTGGTGTACAATGTAACAAACTGTTTTATATTTAAAATTAATTGGAAATCCTGCACATATAATTAAGTCTAAATGTTGTGCTATTATTCAATGCTATAACATGATCATCTCTAATAATTCCAGGAAACTGTGTGTGTTTACATATTAGAATTGGTTTTGTTTCCAACAAGTATCTCGAGAACCGGAACCTCTGCAAAGTTCATATTTCGCAGGTGTCTTTTTATAATTACATTTTCCCAAAATAATTTGCTGACGGTTTTGCTCGCTTCGCTCTCAACTCTCGGCCACATTGAGTTGACTGAGCTGCACTAAGCAAGCTGTCGTTAGCCGGAAACAGGCATCTGACAGAAACAATATTATTGATGTTAGTGCGATACAGAAAATCCAAGACTATTTTACTGATTAAATGCTGGCTAGACAATATTTAAAGTGGATGGGTTACTTCAGTAGGTATAGCTGGAAGGTTATTAGCTACTGCTGATTTGAAAGGGTATCCTTTATGGATAAAATGCAAACTAGCTAACAGAACGACAATATAAAGTGGATACTTTCAGTACAGATAGAGTAGGTCAGATAACTTTATTTGTTTATCACCTTTCAAATCAGTCTAAGGCCTTTACATTGATCAAATACAACAAAGCTAACAGAGACTGGAACCAAGTGATGATAGGGAATTATGCGATTCAATGAAAACACTAACAACATCATGAAACTATCAGCACTACAATATAGTAAACAACAATTTAAAAAAAAAAGTGTGTGTGCTGTCATGTTGGACTGTAGATCTGGTGTTACTGCATGTGCTGTCATGTTGGACTGTAGATCTGGTGTTACTGCATGTGCTGTCATGTTGGACTGTAGATCTGGTGTTACTGCATGTGCTGTCATGTTGGACTGTAGATCTGGTGTTACTGCATGTGCTGTCATGTTGGACTGTAGATCTGGTGTTACTGCATGTGCTGTCATGTTGGACTGTAGATCTGGTGTTACTGCATGTGCTGTCATGTTGGACTGTAGATCTGGTGTTACTGCATGTGCTGTCATGTTGGACTGTAGATCTGGTGTTACTGCATGTGCTGTCATGTTGGATTGTAGATCTGGTGTTACTGCATGTGCTGTCCCAGTAGGTGTAGGCCAGTAGTTCTTCCAGCTGTGGGTCATATAGAAGTTCTCTCAGGTGGTGACTGCTGGGACAGCTTGGACCCAGACATCACTACTTTGGTTTGTTTTTTTATCATGGATACGCAGGTGACTCTTCAGATTGCCATTTGTTTGACATGAATAGTCACAGTGTGGGCAGCTGTAGGGCTTCTCTCCAGTGTGGATCCTGTGGTGAGTTCTAAGATTGCCAGCCCGGTTAAAAGTTTTACCACAGATGTCACAGCTGTGGGGCTTTTCTCCGGTGTGGATCCTGCGGTGAACTCTGACATCCCCCTTCATGCTAAAGTTTTTATCACAGAGGTCACAGCTGTAGGGCTTCTCTCCAGTGTGAAAAGACATATGGTTTTTCAGATTGCCTTGTGTGGTACAGCAATAGTCACACAGGTCACAGCTGTAGGGCTTCTCTCCAGTGTGGATCCTGCGGTGCTGCTTCAGTTCACCAGCGGTATAGAAAGTTTTAACACAGCAGTCACAGCTGTAGGGCTTCTCTCCAGTGTGTTTCCTGCGGTGAAGGCTGAAAGCAGTAGCAAGGCTAAAGGTTTTATCACAAAGGTCACAGCTGTAGGGCTTCTCCCCAGTATGTTTCCTGCGGTGAACTCTAAACTGGTCAGCCCGCCCAAAGGTTTTACCACAGATGTCACAGCTGTGGGGCTTTTCTCCGGTGTGGATCCTGCGGTGAACCCTGAAATCCCCCTTCATGCTAAAGGTTTTACCACAGATGTCACATCTGAAGGGCTTCTCCCCGGTATGTATCCTGCGGTGAGCTCTGGAATTGCTACCACTTTTAAAGGTTTTCCCACAGATGTCACAGCTGTAGGGCTTCTCTCCTGTGTGGATCCTGCTGTGAGATCTTAAACTGGCAGCCTGGCAAAAGGATTGACCACAGATGTCACAGCTGTAGGGCTTCTCCCCAGTGTGGGTCCTGCGGTGAAGTCTGTAAGAACCAGCCCGGCTAAAGGTTTTACCACAGAGGTCACAGCTGTAGGGCTTCTCTCCAGTGTGGATCGTCATGTGCTGCTTGAGGCTCCCAGATGAGGAAAGGATCTTCCCACAGGTGGCACAGAGATGTGTCTTCATAACTCTGGTTTCTCTTGGTTCTCTGTCTGGTCTCTCTGGGTCCTGTCTGGTGTCTAGTCTCTGGATGCTTTTTGCTCCCTGGTTGATCCTCTCTCTATGGTCTCTCTGGTTGAGTACGCCCACGATCAAGTAAGATTGGCCAATAGGAGATCTGCAAGAAACAGTTCCAAGTGAATACGAACTCAAGCTTTTACATAAAAAGGAAATATTTCGTTTGTCGTAATGTGTACTCTGCATAATAATGTTGATCATCTGGTGAGAAGTGTTTCTCAGGTTTATTATGTATGCAGCCCGAAGTTAGTTCTATTTCAATTTCTGAATCTAGAATTGTTTTCAATATATTTTGAATCTGAATTTTGCTGTTCAAATATGAGCAACCTGAATTTCCAAACCTTTAATAGTTTTTTTTTTTTTTTTACAAAACCAACAAATTCAGGCATGGTTTTTGAAGTAAAATATGTTGGTGCTATGAATTTTGTGGTGTTTACATTTCAATATTAAGTATTCAATGCCTTTTAAAGTAAAAAAATTATGTCACGGATTTGCTTCCATACGCCACTCGTGAATTTTGAAGCTTTTACATGTCTTTAAAAATACGGTTGCTAACAAGTGGCCTAAAGGAAACTGCAGAGGTTGTCGGAGACAATGAAAGTCCTCTTATTAAGCTCAAACTACTCACTGTCCGTCTTTACAGCCTCTAGTTGAGTTTATACTTTCGTCTTGCAACGTTAAGTTCTTTGTTCGTTAGCTTGCTACATTGCATTCACATTTGTGTGGAGGATTAGCTCCACCTCTTTTACAGACTTGTGTCTAGAGAACGGATGGTAAGGTGGATAGACAGAAAAGGAAATGCTCCATTTTTTTCTTCCAATATTTATGTAGCTAATGTGACTTAATATTATGTAAGCTAATGTGACTCAAACATATCTTTAGTTTGATTTTAGTTTCCTGTCATTATTCTGTCAGAAACACCCGTGTGGCTGTTAGGGGACTTTTTATCAAATGGCCCCAAAATGCTTTTTGGCATTCTATGCAAATAATACTGTTCTATGCAGGGGCGCCACTGAGGTATCTAGGCCACCTGGATAATTTGTACAATCATACAGGAAAGTACCCAGAGTGCAAATTGCTGCTGGGTCCCATCTGCCCCCAACATAGTTTATTTTTATTTTTATTTTAACCCTTGTGTTATCTTCGGGTCATTCTGACCCATCAGTCATTGTGACCCACCTTCGTATTGCGACAAATTTACCTCATACAAAAACAAAGTGAAGCATTTTCTTTTAACTGTCGGGCTGTCTCCCCCCACATTGGAATGGTTAAAAGAAAATTATTTTTATTTGTTTTTGTATTGGGTAAAATTGGGTAAACACAACGATGGTTCGTTATGAACCTTTGGGTCATGTGACCCGAAGGCAACACGAGGGTTAACATGTAGTCGTGGTCATAGGTTTTGGCAATGACAAATGTTATGTTTTGCAAAGTTTGCTGGTTCAGCATTTGAGGAAAAAAATAAATACATCTTTTTTGGGGGCGAAAATGTTCAATATATGCAAATAGTCCCCCTTTTACAGCAGTCAATCTGCTCTTAAAATCCAATCAGAATGATAGTGATTTCACCTGGCTAGAAGTAGTTCACACTTTCCCCTGTGCTGATGATATGACTTACTGAAATTATGTTAGCAGTCATTTTATGCCAAGGCCCAGCAAGCTTTGCAAACACAAAATGTATGTCGCTCCCAATACTTTTGGCCACAACTGTATATCAAATTCACAGCACCTCTACTGAAAATAAAGCACCCCCATTGTATTGTCTTGCTGCTAGTTAACTAGTCAGCATTTTATCTATAAAGAAACCCCTTTGAAACAAGCTGTTTCAACTACCGTGTTATCACTCAACACTGCTTATTTGGCCGAATTTGCGCTGGAGTAGGGATACCGTACGTAAATTATCTTATGCTAAATGAAAGACTTTCCCCCAAAAAAATGTAAATAAGCTTAAATGCATTTTTCAGAAAAACTGGTTGACTAACTGCCAACTGAAATGCTGTCCAGCAAGTAGGCCTAGACTAAGTAAGACAAGTTGGTTCATGGCTATCTAAGTACAGTAGGCTACCTAGCGAGAAGGTAACTTTTCGGTCCTGCTGGGCAGACTTCCTTCACTGACCTGATCAGATCTCATCTTCCTTCTGACACGTTCCTCCACTTCATCATTGCAGTTTGTTTTGGACCCAGTTGATTTGGAAAAATGACTTATTCGTTGCATGTTTTCACTCGTACTTTTTTTTCGCCTGTCACATTTGGACAGAAGTGAGGTGCCTGAGGTAACGCTGTAGCCTCGATGTGACAGTTGAAGTTAGCTCTACCTACACTATACAACAGGCAACGTTACTTTGCTGCTATTGGCTGTAATCATACATTTTTTATCCAGTTTTGCAAATGTTCTCAGTCTAATATAGCGTTACTTTGACAATGACAACAGTAGCTACGTACCGAACAGTAGCTACGTACCGAACAGTAGCTACGCACCGAACAGTAGCTACGCTCCGAACAGTAGCTACGTACCGAACAGTAGCTACGTACAGAACAGTAGCTACGTACCAAACAGAAGCTACGTACAGAACAGTAGCTACGTACCGAACAGTAGCTACGTACAGAACAGTAGCTACGTACAGAACAGTAGCTACGTACAGAACAGTAGCTACGTACAGAACAGCAGCTACGTACAGAACAGTAGCTACGTACCGAACAGTAGCTACGTACCGAACAGTAGCTACGTACAGAACAGTAGCTATACTGGAGCAGGCGGAGCCATTTCTGTTGATCTTTGATGTATTTAGTTGAGAACGGGGCCTCCCACAGTTAAGTCCAGTGTCTGCATCTTTATTAGGGATGCACCGATCCGACTTTTTCAGTCCCGATACCGATGCCTGGGCTTTGTGTATCTGTCGATACCCGATACCGTTGTTGAATTAATAATAAACTGTATACCTCCCACCTTATACCTTCCTTCCACCATGTGGAAGAGACTAAAGGCACCAGACTTTCCTAACTAAACATTACTTTCCTAACTAAGACAAAATAACAGATGTAATGTACTGAATTCTTATTTGTCATTTAAAAAACACTTGTGCATTCAAAATTCGAAAACAGAATGTAATCAAACGTATTAAAATAAATAAAATGTAGCAGTAGAAACAAAATAGTGTATTGGTCAAACATACAATAGTAATCAAACAGTTACCAAACATTGTAAACATGTAAAAAAAAAAAAAAAAAAAAAGATTTCTTATTAATTTGTTGTCGCTGGTGTGTGAACCATGGAAGTTTTTAGATTGAAGCATTGCACCGTGCGGTGTACAGCTCGTGTCCAACCAGTGGACAGATACACTTAAAAGCAACATGGAGCGAGCCAAAAGGTTGGCTGTGTGGAGATATTTCACGCTTGCCACTCCAACTAGTTCTTCGGCTGTTTGCAATGTCCGCAAAGTAGAGCTAAATGTTTTGAGGGGTGGTGTTAGTACTGCAAAGTACAATACTACCAATTTAATCAAGCACATCCAAAAGCACAATGCTAGGAGCACGCCGAATTCCTGCAGCTCAACAACTCTACTATACTCGCACATGTGATCGTTCGAATGCGGGTCTCACAGCGTAACGTCGCATATGCAATTTCGAAAATTCCAACTGAATATTTTCCGATAGACAAAAACTGTGCGACAAACGCTGTATGGCTTCAATATGTACTAATGAGAAGGCTAACAGGTATCACTAGCATGCTAGTGCTACGAGTATTATGCTTGCTGTGGGGACCGTCGGAAATATTTGGAACTCCCGCATCTAAAGGTTTGGTTAACTCATGCTGCTGAAAAATGACATACGTGCTGCGGAATTTTTTTTATGGATCGTCCAGTGGATCTGTTAATTTTTCCGATCCCAGATTCAGCTATTTTGTCAATATCGGGGCCGATATCCGATCTTAATATCGGATCGGTGCACCCCTAATCTTTATATGACAGGTCAATTAAATTAGCATTACCAGTATTTCAAAGAAAGTTCATACTGTGAAAGGCCTCTCACACCACGACACATTGTGTCTGTATTGATGTGATCCTGGCTTGTCGACCACAAGGTCTGAGGAGATATCTCAACAGTCATATGCCCACTAACAAACTGACCTTATTTATATTATTATTACTGACAACACTAGGTAGTTCACTTATGTAAAATATATCTAATTAGAGCAATCAGCCTATATCACTTATTTACCCATAACATTTGGTCTCATGCCACCTAAAAGCAAAGCTCAAAACACATGTCAGGGGAAAAAAAAGGGTATTGAATAATATGGAGTCAGATGGCTGAGCGGTTAGGGAATCGGGCTAGTAATCCGAAGGTTGCTGGTTCGATTCCCTGACTGTGAATTTTTTCTTGAGACAAAAAAATTCAGATTGCAACATCCCGGATACCAAGGTATTGCTTGCCTCAGACCGGACCTCTCTCCCCAGACCCCAGGCTGTGATTAGATGACTGATCTGCCTGCAGCTACACCTGGATGAGAGGGGCCTGCAATTGGACACTTGTCAGAGAAGTGAGATGGTTCGATTGCATTCAGACACGATTGCTTGACCTATAATTGGTATCCCGGATGTTGCAAATTTCGCCTCGAATTTGATAGGCTCTAATTTATTTAGGCTCCAATTTCGGATTTTTTTTTTTTACATTGACATAAATTCATGTGAATTCGGTGTCGTTTAAATGTCAATATTAAGTATTCAATGCCCTTTAAAATACCATACATTATGTCACTGATTTGTTTCCATACCAGGCGGCTCTTAGCTACATTCAGGCCAACTTAGGCTTCCTAAACATTAGATTCAATACGAAGTCTATTTATCTTGCAGTACATAGTGGGTTAGCTAGCCTTTACCAAACATGCTGTAATCATGTTATAGCGCTTCATGCTGCACATGTGAACGGTAAAATAATAGTTTACAAAACAGGAAGAATGGCCTAACGTTACGTACCTTGTGAGACTCAACTTTCCGACGAACGCGCTGTATCTGAATAACATGAAATAACATTAACGTTACATTTAACTAGCTAGTACATCATAAACGTACTAAGATATAGCCTCTGAATTCTTAAAAACCACAACCTGTCTATGGAAGAAAGGCTACCATGCTTAATAACACTATGCACAAACATTTGGATGCCAATAGCAACGCATATTATTTTAGTTAGTAGACTAGTACGGTAGAGCTAGCCTAGGGCTAACCTTTAGCTATATGCTACAGTAGCTGTAGTAGTAGGCTAACATTTGAAACAGTACTTTGAACTTATCGACTTTTGAATATATCAACGTAAATGAACATCAAGGCTTATTTCGATAAATCTCACAAATTCCAGTGAGAGTTAAGCTTCATTACCGTAGTTTATTGGGTTCCAAGCTCAGTTGCTACGGTAACTTCTGTCGCCTAGCATGCTCCGTTGCAAGCTAACTGCTGTATTTAGCTGTGTTACAAAGAAGTTCGCACATGCGGAAAAAAGAATCCCAACAGACTGTTCCATCAAGTGTCTTCTCGCTCTCGCAGCACCTTTGCCCTGTCCGTTTTCGAAAACAGAAAAATGTTTCTCACAATATGACCCAGCATGAATGTACTTGTTTGATCTCAAAAGAACCTATTAATTTAAATAAACATGTTAAGAATCATGAATACCACTTCACCTGTTTTCAAATGCAATTGCTTAATTCACACCTAAACGGTCCGTACGGATTGTCGCAGATTGTAGGCCTACTAAGAGCGTTTATCCCACCCAGGGGCGCCGTATAGGGGAGAAAAGTTAGGACGATTCTAAGGGTGACAGACTGACAGATTTTTTTTTTTAATTTTTTTTTTACTTGTGTTTGGCAATAAAAATTAAATATCCCCATTGACCAAAAAGTAAACATCCATATAGACCGACCACCCCCCTGTATCGGCATGAAATGGTTTGTTCCTGCCTTAGCGCACTTATCACTGACGGTGTTTAGTTAAGAGTCAGTAGATGCACTAGTCGCCAGAAATAGTGATCACAATGTCGCCAAGTAAACATAAATCAGGTTTTCAAAAAAGGCCAGAGAAAAAAGAGAGGAAAGACAAAGCAGAGGTTTTTAATTGTCCATAGTGAAATAAGCTAGCTAGCTACACACTAGTGTTAGCCTACATTTTATCAACATTTAATCAGTAGAGGGAAACGTTTAGCAAGATATTCATATTAAATCATTGTCCCGACTCCCTGCCCCTTTTAGCAGACTTAACAACAGATGACTCAGCAGCACCCCAGTTTCCCCATAACTGTAGCTACCCCTCCCTGTCCCAGTGAAGAAGGTGAGCAACATTGTGTTAACGACATGTCAGTTAGCATCATTCCAGGGAGTCTGTGGGGATGTCTCTGTCTCTCTTGCTCTTTTTACCATAACAAAAAATATAAATATTTATTAATGACAGAAATTCAAACAAATTATTTTCTCTCATTATGATCAGTATCATACACATCAGTTTCTTTTTTTTAAACAACCTACTGTCTGTGCTGGATGCTGGACAGTTGGAAACAGTGAGTAGCTTATCTCAGCCTGCATGTAAGTTACAGACAATATACAAATAATTCAGTTTGATACGTTCATTTAGATTGAATTATGTCTGTTAAATGGCATCTATAGATACAGACTTTATTATTCCCATCATGAAGGGCAATTTGTTTGAGAAGCTTGCACACACACACACCAAAAGAATCTATCGGATCTAATGTATGTAATCAAGTGGTGGTGATACAGAACTGTAGGTAATTTGGGTCAATGTTCTGTAGTGTTAGTGGCATTTATTGGTATATGGCATATTTTTATATATACTGTATATATCACAGTAAATATGTATATATCACATGCATTGTGTACATCCTACAGAGGCAGGGCCCTCTCAGGTAGAGCTAGAAGGAGGAAGCACAGGAAGAAGGGAAAGAAAGTTACAGTGATGATGAGGATGAGAGATGCATGGTGGAAGAAGACAGAAGTCATAAAAAGGATGTTGACCCAGGTTTGTGGCCTGCAGGTTTGACTGACAGGGACAGGGAGGCTTTTGTGAGGGCACTGGCCAGCAGAGATGATGATGATGAGGATGTACACATGCAGACTTGCATGTACAAATCACCAGCAGTAAATATTGTGCTAGTACTAGTATTGAACTACAAGAAGCAAGACAGTTGCAAGCCTTTAATCAGAGTTATGTAAAGCTTTTGATGTGACAGTTAGGTCCTAGAGATGTGGTGACAACAGCTGCGCAGAGGGGGCCCAATTAGATCATGTCATGGGGCCTAAAATTCTTGGCGGCGCCCCTGATCCCACCAGACCCAAGGGTCTGCAGAGAGAGGTAATGAACTGTGCTTCCCTGACCAGTATGTGGAGGAAGTAGGCTACAGGTTCAGCAGGCCCAGCTTTGTATATGTATATCATATAGTTTGTATTAGAAGATTCCAGTGAGGTAGGAGAGAAATATGTAAACTGCCCTGGCTGTTATCATCTGCGAAATAGGACAATAAACCCTTTGTTTCACAACCATCCAGTCTCATGACCCTTGACTTGCAAATGTAAATACAGAGTGTGCATCTATACCCTTCAACAATGGATGAAGATTAGTGTGCATTGAACCTGTCATCGGCAACATCATTTATGACGAATATTACACATTTATGGGCACAAGGGAAATTTTATGCTGAGAATAACATACTCATGTCAAAAATTGTAGTGAAATACAGTTTACAGTGATGTATTTTTGCCACTAACTTTTGTCTCATGCTCACAAGTAGTTTGGAAACAAACTTCACCCAATTTAGGTAACCTGTCACAAAACAACCAAGATAGAGAAAGTATTTCAGACAACTTTATTTGTATATCACTTTTCAAATCAATTTTACAAAAGGCTTTAGATTTACCAACAAAGCTAACAGTTCTTCAATATAGAGTAAAAATTGACAGATTCAACATATTCAGTCAGTATTGTCTGAAATATATTCAGTCTAGTCTGAAAAGCAATAGCAAGTGATCACTTGGTGAGAGACACAGCAACCGTCTACATCAGAACTCACCAGGTTCTGATGAGAGTTTCAACCCACATGTTCCTGTAGAGCTCTTATCATCACAGCATCACCTGACTATTTTAACCAACACAAACAGAACAACAAAAGATGGAAAATTCCAATTGCTTGAATCAAATTGCTTCAGAATAGAAAAGGTGTCAGCCAGTGTTTACCAAGATTCTACCCAGTCTGACACAGCTTTCCCTCCATCATTACAGGGGTAGATTATCTTTCCTGTGTGCTGTCATGTTGGACTGTAGATCTGGTGTTACTGCATGTGCTGTCATGTTGGACTGTAGATCTGGTGTTACTGCATGTGCTGTCCCAGTAGGTGTAGGCCAGTAGTTCTTCCAGCTGTGGGTCATACAGAAGTTCTCTCAGGTGGTGACTGCTGGGACAGCTTGGCCCCAGACATCACTGCTTGGTTCAGTTTTCTATTGTGGATACGCAGGTGACTCTTCAGATTGCCATTTGTTTGACATGAATAGTCACAGTGTGGGCAGCTGTAGGGCTTCTCACCTCTATGGATCCTGCTGTGCTTCTTCAGTCCACTAGAGGAAGAAAAGGCTTTATCACAGCACTCACATATATAGGGTTTCTCCCCATTGTGGGTCCTGCAGTGGTTCTTCAACTCACCAGTGGAAGAGAAGGTTTTACCACAGAGGTCACAGTTGTAGGCAGTGTTTCCTTTAGCAGTGGGGGCAGGTCTGTCCGAACCACTGAGTTATACGACTTGCAGTTCTCAAGGACACACACGCGATCTCAACTGGCTAGTTATCGTCCGGACAGCGGCAGTCTCTTTTTACTTTCTCTCCCTTTTCTGCCGAGTGGCGCACGTGCCCGCTCGCGCCGTGAAGCGTGTGTCCGTGCTATTCTCTGACATGCACTCAATCACTGCTGATAGACGGCCTTTTGTACAGCCCTATGTCTGATACCGTGGCGGCAGAAATTGTGCCGTGGCGAGCCATCAACATAGAGGAAACACTGTGTAGGGCTTCCCTCTGGTATGGACCCTGCTGTGAACTCTGAAACTGGAAGCATGGATAAAGGTTTTACCACAGAGGTCACAGCTGTAGGGCTTCTCTCCAGTGTGGATCCTGCTGTGAACTTTGACATAGCTAGCATTGGTAAAGGTTTTACCACAGACGTCACAGCTGTAGGGCTTCTCCCCAGTATGGATTCTGGTGTGAATTCTTAAACTCTGGGGCTGATTAAAGTTTTTACCACAGATGTCACAGCTGTAGGGCTTCTCTCCAGTATGGATTCTGGTGTGAATTCTTAAACTCTCAGCCTTCCTAAAGTTTTTACCACAGAGGTCACAGGTGTAGGGCTTCTCTCCACTGTGGATCCTGCTGTGGACGCTGAAACTAGAAGTGCAGCTAAAAGTTTGACCACAGAGGTCACAGCTGTAGGGCTTCTCTCCGGTGTGGATCCTGCTGTGAACTGTTAATTGGCCAGATTGTCTGAAGGTTTTACCACAGAGGTCACAGGTGTAGGGCTTCTCTCCAGTGTGGATCCTGCTGTGAACGCTGAAACTAGAAGTGCAGCTAAAGGTTTGACCACAGAGGTCACAGCTGTAGGGCTTCTCTCCTGTGTGGATCCTGCTGTGAACTGTTAATTGGCCAGATTGTCTGAAGGTTTTACCACAGAGGTCACAGCTGTAGGGCTTCTCTCCTGTGTGGATCCTGCTGTGAACTGTTAATTGGCCAGAGTGACTAAAGGTTTTACCACAGAGGTCACAGCTGAAGGGCTTCGCTCCTGTGTGGATCCTTATGTGCTGCTTGAGGCTCCTGGATGAGGAAAGGCTCTTCCCACAGGTGTCACACTGATGTGTCTCCATAACTCAGGTCTCTCTTTGTTCTCTGTCTGGTCTCTCTGGGTCCTGTCTGGTTTCTAGTCTCTGGAAGCTTGTTTCTCTCTGGTTGAGTCTCTGTAGTCTCTCTGTTGTTCTCTGGAAGAAGTCTCCCACTGTCTAGTCTCCGCCCACGATCAAGTATGACTGGCCAACAGAGGATCAAGAGGAAACAGTTCCAAGTTAGTGAACATTCAGCCTTCACATAAAAAGGAAATATTGATTTTAAATACAGATTTACCTGTTAAAGTACACTATAAGCTAACACACGCGATTATATAAATCACATTCAGCTCAACCAAGCAACAAGAGAAAACTTTATGATTTTGTGCGTGCAAGGAAGGTGGAACTGAATTCTCCAGAACACAGGTGTCATGACAAATTCACACCCCCTGCCAAAATCTAATCCCCCTGCTTGTGAACGCGTTGCTTCTGCATTGTTGCGACTCTCTTACTTTGACTTTGCTATTCACTTCGTAATCAATTTATCCTACATTTCGCTGTTCTTACTGAATGAATTGTTTTTTATTGGAGTCCTTTAAGACAACATTTAGTTGTTTTGTTATAGAAAAGAATTGTGGTTTGTTTGCGTGGGCGACACGTATAATGTGCAGTTCTCGAGTGTAGGCTATTCGTCTATACATTTGTTTATACAAAGTATACGCCCTTATCGCCCCACGTCTTATATTTTAAAGTGCGTTAAGTTTATCATCTAGCCCAGAGCTCCCCATACTATGGCCCGCGGGCCGAATATGCCCCGCTCACACAGACAGGACAGGCCCTCTGAACAATACCAGAGACATATTGACATTTTTATTTTAAATAGGCCTATATGTTTTAATCGTATATCTGTATTTGATAATGAAGGTTGGCTTTCAAATTAAAATGTCCCTTAGTTATTACCTATTAAAATGTACCTTAGTTATTAACTATAATTATTAACGTAAACAAATTATTTGTTAGATTCACCCACCAACAGAATGGTACATTCAACATAACAGTCCATCGTGATCGAGCAAGTGCACGCGAGCCAGCAAGAAAATTCCATGAGTCAACAAAATGGCCAAACGGTTGGAAAAGAGAAAAGTAGATTCAGAATGCAGGGTATTTAACCAAAAGTGGTTAGTGATAATGTTTTTGTTCAATGCAAAGAAATGGCTGTTTGTCTCATCTGTCAAGAAACCGTCTGTGTTCAAAGAATAGAACTCTGCGCCAACACTACGAAACCCGCCATAGAGACAAGTAGCCTATGCCAGTAGCCAGAAACAAGCCCACAGTTCACACTGATTAAAATGCATAAGTAAGTAAATGTTTTGCAATGAATATGAAAAAAGGTCATTTCGATAGTAATAATGCTCTTTTAATAGGCTATATATCCCTTGATATGTACGGATGTACGGTGCATAAGTCTGTACTGTAAGTCGCTCTGGATAAGAGCGTCTGCTAAATGACTAAATGCATAACAAAATAAATTAATCTAGCATAAATACATTTAAAATCATAATAAAATCTCCACAATAATACTGGTAGTCACTCCGGCCCATGTAATTTTCTGTTACAGACCGACCCGCCCCCACATTAAAGAAAGGAACTGATCTGGCCCTGCAGAAAAAAGTTTGGGTAGCCCTGATCTAGCCAAACGAGCAGGGGGGTAGATTTTGGCGGGGGGTGTGAATTCGGCATGACACCGGATTCAAAAGATTCGAGTCCCTGCATGTAATCAAAAATCACTATGCAGCAGGATGAGCACGTGGGAAGTAGGAAAAGAAAGAAAAAGATCGAAAAAGTACAATCTGATCTGTAATTTCGTTTTGGTTTCCTTGTTTATTAAATGTTCAGTTTCAAGCTTAAAACGGTTCAAATAAACATCGTTTTCCATTATTCTTGCAAACAGAAAAACAAAATATAGGGTTGTTTTTTCGTTTGCTGGATTGAATGGAATAAATGAATGACCAGATACAGGGAACGAGTCCGTTTCCCACCCCGTCAACTCCCATAGGCTATTTTATTTACATGGTTGTTGAAACTCCCATATTTTGTAAATGTATGGTACAATTTAAAAACGTTAAAAATCTGCCAATACTATTAAACCATATACATTTTCTTATCGCACAAACAACCCGATTGTCCTCCCTACTACTATTAGTAAATGCTTTAGTAAAGCCGGCTTGCTAGCTAGCATACAACAACGTGGTGATCTTAAAACTCAGCAAAAAGTTACAAATTCAGGACACAATAGTGCCATTAGCAAGGCATAACATATTACAGATCAGTTTTGCAACTTCGAACTACTACATAAAGTCTCAAAATAAATGTTAAAACCTGAGGCAAAACACTTAACTTTACGTACCTCTGGCATGATAAACAACTGTAGATTGAGCAAAGGGCACATTTCCACCCGTTTGCAATAGGGTCTATTTGCAGCACTCTCTCCTCAGACCCCTGAAGCCGGAACCAGAGCCTGTTTAAGCAGTCGCGGAGCCAGAGGGGTGGCCGGGGTGGCACTGGACCCCCCTGATATCGGACTGGCCACCCCAGGTGCCACCCCAAAATGTCATTCGCTATCCCTGGAAATTGGATGCTGATTGACATTTAATTTATCTTGTTAAAAGAAGCGCTTTTGTCACCTGGCAGTGCATTTTTTTCAATCGAGGATATTTCCACAGTTCACCAGTCAGTCACAAATCACTACGCCAGCGTCTGATAGGCTACAGCGCAAGCGACGGAAGACAAGAGCATCATATTACAGTTATCGTTTTAAGGTTTAGCATTGGGGTTGAGCCTGGCTGACGTTTATCTATGGGAATATCCATATTAAGTACGACGCTAAAGTATTAATTTGCTCGGACCATGTCACCGAGGAGAGTTTTGAAAACCTGGGTCAATATAAAGCAGGATTTGCTATGAAGCTGTTGCTGAAAAGAGGTGCTGTTCCAACCTTAGGTTCATCACAACCGCAAGCTTTGGATGTTGTCGCTAACAGTTATTAGCAATGCTAACGTATCGTGCCTGTATCTAGCATCGGTAGAATATGTGATGATTTAGTTTATTGGCAACGGGGCTAACGTTATTTCTTGTTCCTGACTGTGTTTCATTCAAATAAATAACCCGTGTTGTCATGTAAATCTACAATTCAAGATGCATGTTTGTCCAGATCAATTTTTCAGCAAGATAGCTAGAGCTAACTGAAGCTGAGTTGAATCACGATAGTTTGTTTGGTAAGCTGTAGCTAGTGCTAAGTTACCCACCTAAGTCGATCCTGTTAGCTTGCACAGGGATCTTCTACGCTAGAGCTATGTTGTAGACAAACATCTGCCATGCCCATCAAGTCAATGTTAGTTAGACTCTAGCTCATCTGCTTTTTATTAACGCTGATTTGCAAGGAATGCAAGAATAGCTAGATAGCGAAAACACCTAGAGTAGGCATGTAAACTAGTTTAGCTTGCTAACGCAAGAGCATGGGTAATGTGATGATTTAGTTTATTGGCAATGGGGCTAACGCGTTATTTCATGTTCCTGACTTTGTTTCATTCGAATAAATAACCCGTACATGTAAATCTACAATTCAGTCCAGATCTTTGGCAGGTTATTTTTTATCTAGCTAACTGAAGCTGAGTTGAATCACGTTATAGTTTGGTTACTAAGCTGTAACGTTCTACCCACCTATGTCGATCCAGTTTGCTTCGACAACAGAAGTGGAAACAATAATTTCAAATGATAGTTAATCTGTTGAAAAGTGTCTCACAATAGATTTATTTGTACGTTTTTATTTCAAGTCTCCACCTTTGTTGTTTCAGTGAGTGTTGGTCGTGTTGCGTCTTTGCTCCACTCGTTGTAAACCAACCAATCAGCGCGCAGCTCATCTATATATCCATGAGCATACCATAAAAGGAGAAAACCTATCCTTTTTTCCCGGGAAAATTTCAGAGGATGCATCAGGGGGCATAGAACAGCACCCGGGCCATTTTCAGCCCAACCAATTACCTTATTCGGAGACCTTAAGGAAAAGTGTGAAATACCCCCCCAAAAAACAGTCAATCACCCCTTTAATATTTTATTCATTTAGCCGATGGTTTTATCCAAAATGGTGTACAACTCGTGTATATAGACAGTACAGCAGAAAGAAGGTTCATACAGTACTTCAACATAGTCAGAATACAGACAGATGCAACATATTCAGTCATTATTGTCTGAAAAACAATAGCAAGTGATCACTTGGTGAAAGACACAGTAACCCTCTACATCAGAACCACCAAGTCTGGTGTACCTGGACACCTTTTCAGGACGTTTAGAACAACCCATATATCCCTCTGGTGTGTGTTCGTCTTGGTCCCGATTGCGTTGCTTGTATCAGCGCGAATGTTCCGTTTGACGGTTTAGGCTTGAATTAAGCAGTTAAATCATTTCAGTTCTTCCAGCTGTGGGTCATACAGAAGTTCTCTCAGGTGGTGACTGCTGAGACATCTTGGCCCCAGACATCACTGCTTTGTTTTGTTTTCTATTGTGGATACGCAGGTGACCCTACAGATGGTCATTTGTTTTGCCTGAATAGTCACAGTGTGGGCAGCTGTACTGTACAGCTTCAATCCACTAGAGGAAGAAAAGGTTTTACCACAGAGGTCACAGTTGTAGGGCTTCTTACATGTGGCTCCTGCGGTGAACTTTGAAATTTCTAGCATTGCTAAAGGTTTTACCACAGAGGTCACAGCTGTAGGGCTTCTCTCCAGTATGGATCCTGTTGTGAGCTTTTAAACTGCCAGCCTGACTAAAAGTTTGACCACAGAGGTCACACCTGTAGGGCTTCTCTCCAGTGTGGACCCTGCTGTGAACTCTGAAATTGCTAGCACAGCTAAAGGTTTGACCACAGAGGTCACAGCTGTAGGGCTTCTCTCCAGTGTGAGTTCGCATGTGGCTCTTGAGATTGCCTTGTGTTGTACAGCAATAGCCACACAGGTCACAGCTGTAGGGTTTCTCTCCAGTGTGTTTCCTGCGGTGAACTCTGAAAGTGGTATCAAGGCAAAAAGTTTGACCACAGAGGTCACAGATGTAGGACTTTTCCTTAGTATGAGTCACCATGTGCCGTTTGAGGTTGCCGGATGAGGAAAGGCTCTTCCCACAGGTGTCACACTGATGTGTCTCCATAACTCAGGTCTCTCTTTGTTCTCTGTCTGGTCTCTCTGGGTCCTGTCTGGTGTCTAGTCTCTGAAAGCTTGTTTCTCTCTGGTTGGTCCTCTCTCTGGTTGAATCTCTCTGGAGCCTTAAGATGTCCACTCTGTCTACGAGATCTGGAAGAAACAGTTCCATGTCAACACAAACTCAAATTTACAAATCATATGGAAATATTTTCTATGTCATAATGTCCATTTTGCATATGTTACAGTGTTAACTCAAAAGGTCAAAACAATATTATGACCCTATTTCTCCGTTTTTGCAGGTACCAGCAATAAGGATATGAAATAATCAGACAAATTATTATAAATAAATAAAAAATAATACCAAAAACAAGCTGTTATATTTACATGTGGGGTTGACTTCCTAAAATGACGAAAATATATTACGGCCTTATTTTGCGTTTGTCAACACGTGTTTCACAATTCAAAAAACATTGCCCACCAGGTACACAGACCCATCTTCGTCGAAGTTGTTCAAATTTAAGGAAGTAGCGCTGTGGTACAATTAAAAACATCCCAAAACGTTAACTTGCAAATACTATTAAACCATATTAAGAAAAAACTCTCAAACGGGGTTGTCCTCCGTACTAAAGCTAGATAGAAATGAAACGGCGGGCAAGCTAGCTAACTAGCATACATCAGCGTGGTGATCTTAAGTCACAAATTCTGGACACAACGTCAACGATGCCAATAGCAACGTGTACAATGCTAACTTTGATAGCTGTCAGATTTGCAACTTTAAACTTAAAATACATCAGGTAAAAAAAAAACTGAGGCCCAACACTGTTAACTTTACGTACCTGCTCTGGCATGATAAACAAACAACTGTAGACTGAGCGACAGTAGTACGGGGCACATCCACCGGCTGGTGCAACATGGATTGAGACCGTGCTCATCGCGGTTGGTTCTTGGCCTGCGGGGTATTCCATCAACGTAGATTAAAGAATATCAAATTGTATTTCGATAAATGTTGCACATTACTGTGGTATTTAAAATATGTAATTTACTTGAACAGTCTAGCCTGCTTCGTGGTAGGCTAACTGCTGAGCTGTATTTAGTTGTGTTACAAATAATTTTCAACAGGCGAAACATAACCCCAAAAGACAGTTCCGCCAAGTGTCTTCTCACCCTCGCTGGGCTCTTGTCCTGCCCGTGTTCATAAGTGCTGCTGCAGACTTGTTTCTCACAATGTGACCCAGCATGGCTTTACGTATTTACTTTATCTCCAAAGAACGAATTAATTTAAATAAACACGTTAAACCTTTTTCAAAAGCAATTGGTTAATTGACATAGACCTAAACTACAGCAGTGCGTCTAGTCATGTTACAGGTTACAGGGACAGACAAACACAGAATCCATAAATGACAGGCAAAATCTGGGTCAAAAACAGATACTGTAGGTGTCTGTACGGAATGTAACTAGCAAACACTGGAAAGGCACAGGAAAAATACTGGCACAATCTGGCAGGGTCCCAAGAACAGACAACGATAGTATAGTCAAAGTCAAAGTCCAAGTGAACTTTATTGTCAATCAGACCAGCAACAAGTAGTTACACAGACGATCCAAATTGCATTTCCCATACTCCAAATGTGCAAGTAATACAACATTTTATAATTTGACATACTCGTGCAAAACAGACATCAGTAGGTTAAAAAACAACATATACGATAAAAACAACATATAGGAGTAAAGTGCTGAATAGCAGCATGAATACATTATGTTATTGTGCAAATTAAGCGCATAGTGCAAACATTGAACTAGCAGTCAGTTGGTCCTTAGTGGGTATATGTGGCACAGGACAGGAGCACCTGATCATGTGATTGGTCCTTAGCGGGTGTATGTGGCGCAGGAGCACCTGATCATGTGATTGGTCCTCAGCGGGTGTATGTGGCGCAGGAGCACCTGATCATGTGATTGGTCCTTAGTGGGTGTATATGGCGCAGGAGCACCTGATCATGTGATTTCTTTGTAGTGTGTTAAGTAGTCTGATGGCCTGTGGGAAGAAGCTGTTCCTGAGTCTGGTTATCTTGCACAGCATGCTGCGGTAGTGCTTGCCAGATGGTAGGAGGGTGAACAGTTAGTGTGCTGGGTGGGGGGGGTCTATGGTGATGGTAGGAGGGTGAACAGTTAGTGTGCTGGGTGGGTGGGGCCTATGGTGATGGTAGGAGGGTGAACAGTGTGTGTGCTGGGTGGGGGGGGTCTATGGTGATGGTGATGGCTCTCTCGAGGCAGCGGGACAGGTACATGTCCTGAATGGATGGTTGGGCTGTTCTGGTGATCTTCGCTGCTGTCCTCACCACTCTCTGCAGGGCCTTCTGGTCAGCAGCAGAGCAACTGCCGTACCAGACTGAGAGGCTGCTGGTTAGGATGCTCTCAATGGCACCTCTGTAAAAGGTGGGGAGGGCAGAGGGTGGGAGGTCAGCTCTCCTCATCCGGCGAAGGAAGTGGAGGCGTTGCTGTGGCCTCTTGACCAGAGAGGTGGTGTTGGTGGACCATGTCAGGTCATCTGTGATATGCACCCCCAGGAACTTGCTGCTTTTCACAGACTCCACAGCACTGCCAATAATAGTAAGTATATACAGAGTCAATTTAGACAGAACACAGGTGAAGCTTGTGATGCTACCATTGAACTGAGGGATGTGGTCAAAGGCTAATCTCAGACTGAGGTTCTGACAAGAAGGGAAGAGAAAGTACAGTAGAAAAAAAGAACCTGAAGTGCAGAGTTCTAACAGTATTTTGGTGGTTAGAGTGAAGAACCAGTCTGTATTTTTACTTTCAGCTCAGTCCCCGACTGACATGGAGAGGTTGGGCTTGTAGTGGAGTGAGAAACAGATGTGTTAGGGTAAACAGGTCTAGTTAAAGTGGAGTGAGAAACAGATGTGTTAGGGTAAACAGGTCTAGTTAAAGTGGAGTGAGAAACAGATGTGTTTGGGTAAACAGGTCTAGTTAAAGCGTCCCTCATGAGCAGAATTGTACAGCCTGCACATCTGAACTTGGTGTAGGTGATTCAGTAACATCATTATTTAAGGGCTACATGTGCTGAATGGCTTTAGTCCAATATGCTGTAGCCTATATAGTGTGACTGAATACATAACATGAATACTACCATTAAAAAAGCCTATGATTAAAGAGAGCTGAATCAAATAAGGAATTGTTATAATTTTATGTTGAATCTTTTCCTGTTGATGCACAGCATTTAATTTGTGAGTCTTAATGTGTGTACACATGCTGGCATAGTCGTGTGGCTTGAAAATAGATGCCTGGCAGAATGGGCAATTAAATAAATGTCACTTTTGGCACAGGGACTAACTGACTGCCGTCAGTGTTTTTCCAAATGGTTATTATGCTATCAAACACAAACATTAATGACACAAGTGTACTACATCAGTCAGGTAGATGAACAGAAAGGACAAATAGGCTAATGTGAAGGTTAATGAACTGCAGAGCTCGAAACAATAAACAGTCTCTCACAGCCAACATGAGTCTCGTGCCAGCTACGTAGATGTTACCTAGCTTTGTTAGTGAGCAATAACATGTTGTTGGCTGTAGGATGATGTCAATCGGTGGCCGGAAAGATGAACGACAATTAAAAAGAGTTGACTTGGTTTATTAGAACAAGCTGGAATAATTTAACCAGTCCAAGGCAGAGTGGTCAGATGAGTGTGGCCATGGATTACAAACAGCCTTTATACAATGAAGTAGACAAGTTCAAATATAATTTCCTTACTATATTTCCTCACATGGAACAGCATGCGGTCTGCATGTTTGTATTCTTGAAAGGTTATACCTGACAGCATCGTAACTCATTGAAGCCTTTTCCAGCATAGTTTCTCCTCACTGACTCGTCAGTCTGAACAAGCTAGACCCTGGGAGATCCACAACATGACCTCTTGACCTGAAAAGGAGAGAAGCCTCTCACAGAAATTCTGCATATCAGTCATATAGCTCTTCCAGCTGTGGGTCATACAGACCTTCTCTCAGGTGGTGACTGCTGGGACAGTTTGGCCCCAGACATCACTGCTTTGGTTTGTTTTTTAATGTGGATACGCAGGTGCCTCTTTAGATGGTCATTTGTTTTACTTGAATAGTCACAGTGTGGGCAGCTGTAGGGCTTCTCTACTGTGTGGATTCTGCTGTGCTTCTTCAATTCACTAGAAGTAGAGAAGAATTTATTGCAGCAGTCACAGAAGTAAGGCTTCTCCCCAGTGTGTTTCCTTGTGAGGTGAACTCTGAAAGTGCAAGCTCGGCTGAAGGTTTTACCACAGCACTCACAGCTGTAGGGCTTCTCTCCGGTGTGGATCTTGTGGTGAAGGCTGAGATTACCAGCCTGGCTAAAGGTTTTACCACAGAGGTCACAGCTGTAGGGCTTCTCTCCAGTGTGGATCCTGCTGTGAACTCTGAAACTGGAAGCACGGTTAAAGGATTGACCACAGAGGTCACAGCTGTAGGGCTTCTCTCCAGTGTGGATCCTGCTGTGAACTCTGAAACTGGAAGCACGGCTAAAGGATTGACCACAGAGGTCACAGCTGTAGGGCTTCTCTCCTGTGTGAATACGCAGGTGGCTTGTCAGATGGCATTTTGTTGTACAACTATAGCTACAGTGGTCACAGCTGTAGGGCTTCTCTCCTGTGTGGATCATCATGTGCTGCTTGAGGCTACTGGATGAGGAAAGGCTCTTCCCACAGGTGTCACACTGATGTGTCTCCATAACTCAGGTCTCTCTTTGTTCTCTGTCAGGTCTCTCTGGGTCCTGTCTGGTCTCTAGTCTCTGGAAGCTTGTTTCTCTCTGGTTGGTCCACTCTCTGGTTGAGCCCATCTCTGGTTGAGTCTCTCTGGAGCCTTAAAGATCCTGTAAAGTAAATTCCATGTTTTGCTTCTAAGTACATTATATACGTGTGAAATGAGTTCCTGAAAGCATGTGCAAAGCGCTGAAACTTTGTCACACTGAAATGTGGAGTTAAACCGAAGAACAGTTTCTCTTCCGTTTTCAGATCAGGTTTTAATGGGCGGAGCCAAAAAATGCCCTATCTGCGTCATTTCGCCCCAGCTACGTATGTCAGATCACTGAATGGCTCCTCCTGCTGTACTGTTATTGTAGCCTACATCAGCTAGCTAGCTAGCTTCAGGATGTCTCCCACCACCCGCAACTGCATCTTCTCTGGATGCAAGAACTCCAGCTGCGCTGCAACGCCATTTAAGTTCCCTATTGATAATGAAAGGAAAAATAGGTGGATAGATTTTGTGAATAGCTACGCTCATGGAAAGCTTCGGATAAACTCCAACAGCCGCCTCTGCACTGACCATTTCACGGCGGACAGTTTAAACATGGACCAGAGACAGACGGGGTTCACCAACACACGGCTTCTCTTGCAGCGCTGAGCCGTACCGAGCATCGCCCCTCCGGCCGTTCATCCTCCGGTCGCACCTGGACCATCCACCGCCGCCAGCATCACTCAGTTCTGTGTGCTTGTTATAATTATACTAGATAACTTTTCCAGAGGTATCTCTGCTATGAGTTAGTGCAAACCACTAAATTTATATTAGGCTACTTGGTGTAGAATGATGGTATTTTGGTGAAATGGTAGCTAATGTGTTAGAAGTAGCCTAGTTGGAGAGCTCACTAACTACTGTCTCTGGTGTCCATTTTTACTGTTACAGCTCAGGGGAACATTTCATTTATATGCATCTGTATGTTTCACTCATTAAACAAATAAATTCTAATTCTATACGGTTTTGTTCGGCTTGACATAGCGTCCATTATCTCGGATGGAGGTAGGCACTAGGCAGCGAGGGGCGGAGCTTCAGCTCCTTCAGGCGACACGCCCCCCCCCCCCCCCCCCCTCTCAAGCAGAGAAGACTGTTGATTTTTTCACGATTTCAAAGCCTAATTTAACATACTTGTCGGTGTTATTTTTTCATTCAAATTTGGATGGGTAGTTAATAACACATTATTCTGTGGTGTGGCGGACTTAAAACTCGTTTCCAGGTCCACTTTACAGGATCTTTAAGATGTCCTCTCCGCCCGTGATCAAGTTGGATTGGCCAATAGGAGATCTGAAAGAAACAGTTCCAAGTTAATACAAACTCAAGCTTTCACATAAAAAGGAAATATTTTGTCTGTCATAATGTCTACTCTGCATATGTAATGTTGATCATTTGGTGAGAAGAGTGTTACTTAGGTTTATTATTTCTGGAGAAACACGCCATACAATGTGATTACAGTATAAGCAATACGTGCAAATTAACAATAACATGACATTGGATTGCAACTGCTAAGTTTCAGATCCAATAACGATAATAGTACAAAATAATACAATAAAACGACACGTAGATGACACACACGTTTT
Source organism: Osmerus mordax (assembly GCF_038355195.1). Classification (NCBI taxonomy): domain Eukaryota; kingdom Metazoa; phylum Chordata; class Actinopteri; order Osmeriformes; family Osmeridae; genus Osmerus; species Osmerus mordax. Next base: position 949,935 of record NC_090052.1, on the reverse strand, counting down.
ATTAAAGATAAACTGTTATGTAATTCAGCAACTTCCTCTGGAATAACTATCAAAACATGTCACATTATCCTCCCTACTGTAGAATACAACCACATGGTGATATCAAAACTAAGCAAAAAGTCACAAATTCTGGACACAACAGCGTAAAATGCTAACCTTGGTAGCTTTCAGATTTGCAACTTTGAATTTAAAATACATCAGGTCTCTAAATAAATGTTAAAACCTGAAGCACAACACTGTTAACTTTACGTAGGCTACCTCTGGCATAATAAACAAGTGTAGATTGAGCGTTAGGCACATATCCAGCAGCCCGATGATGGATTGAGAATTTGGTCACCGCATCTGGAATGTTTAGCCAGGTGGTATTCCATCAACGTAAATGAAGGAAAATCCAGGTTTATTTCGATAAATCTAGCTAATTTCAATGAGGGATCCGTTCCATTGCCGTGTTTTGTTTTCCCAGCGCAGTGACAAGTAACGTGTATCGCTTAGGTTGCTCGGTGGCAAACTAATTGTCGAGCTGTATTTAGCTGTGTTACAAATAACTTTTAACTGGCGGAAACACAACCCCAAAAGTAAGTTCCGTTAAGTGTCTTTTGGCGCTGGCATGTTCGGAAACATGAGTGCAGCCCTTTTTCAGCCAATGTAAACCAGCATGAATTTACGTATTTAAACGTATTGACGTTTTTTTTGGAAAAGAAGGCAGAAGACTCCTCAGTCTTGTTGACTTCAGGAAATGGTGCGCTGGCGCCAGCATGTTGCCTTGGCGGAGCGGACGCCATGCTGGCTGCAGAGTAGGGATGGGAGGATCGATCCTAAAGTATCGATATTTTCGATACTGGCATTGTATCAAAAGGATCTATTCTCAATTTGAAATATCGATCCTACCTAAATGCATTATAAAATTACTAAAATAAACATATTTCATGTAAGTATCGGTATTGATATCGACGATACTGGTCTTGAAAGTACTTGGTATCGGATCGAAAAGAAAATTATTGGTATCGCCCATCCCTACTGCCGAGTGAATACTGTGGTGCATACATTCAAAGTCGTACGTGGAAGTGGGGTACGGTGTTCATTTTAGGACATCCTCAGATCTCAGACTCATGTGTCAGACTCAAACGAAAAGGCGTCAAGTCTCAGACCAAAAGTCGTCAGACTTAGGCGAAACGGCTTCAGTCTCAGAAAAACCTGTCATTCTCAGACAAAACGCTAGCTCTCAAACTAAACGCCTTCATTCTCAGACAAAACGCCCTCAAACTAAACAACATCATTCTCAGACAAAACGCTCTCAAACCAAACGTCGCCATTACTTTCTTGCATGTACGGTTCGGGAGATATAATGCTTTGTCTTTCTCCAGCGTCAATTGACTTTGAAGGGTTTTAAGGTACTGTAATGAGCGATCGCACTAACTAAGCATCACACAGACCTGGCAACCCTGTGTCGAACACACCTAGTGTGCTGGTTTCTGAAGCTGCGGTCGCTTATTTGTCTGGTGATAGTTGGAAACCCTGATCGAGATGTTTGGCTTCACTTTGTGGAGCTGTTTTGTCGTCCATCTCTATGTCAATGAGTGTGAAACTCAACAAAAAAGAAAGAAAGCATAGAGAAAAGAGAGTCAATGCGTTTTTCACCACAACAGCAAAATATTTGAGAGGTGAGCCAACAGTACGCTAGTAGCTATCATGATGTAGTGGCAGCCAGCCAGCCAGGCTCGCACGTGATCTAGCACTTCTCACGCTTCCTTAAATAGCTAGTTATCTGACGTTGCCCGTGATGTAAACCAACAACAGACAATGGGCTAATATCTCCGTAATTAATAACTTACTGAGTTACCATTCAAGCCCGTTTACTCTAAGCCCAGTTGACTATAACGCACTACTTCAAACACTGACTGCAACAAGTACATACATTTAGTCATTTAGCATAACCGCTCTTATCCAGAGCGACTTACAGTAAGTACAGGGACATTCTCCCCGAAGCAAGTAGGGTGAAGTGGACAGGGACACAACGTCATTTGACACGGCCGGGAATCGAACCAGCGACCTTCTGATTACAAGCCCGACTCCCTCACCGCTAAGCCCCCTGACTCCCAACAAGTGAATGCACCTGTCAGCCACAATGATCTCCTAGCTACAGCCAACCCGGGCCCTGGCTCAGAGCATCACCACCCCTCTCAACAACTTTGGATAAAAGCAGATCCAAAGCGTCTTCCAGTAGTATGCATTTTTAGCTACTACATGTTAACTGGAAAGCTAGCTTGCATGAAATTGTTATCTAGCTAGCGAGCTAGCTAGGTAGGTGGTAGGTGGTAGTATTATTTTAAGCTCACTGATTACATTTGTTTGCCACAGGAAATAGATGAAACGATGACCCAAACGATGACACATGACCCAAAGAGAAAAAAATCCAATCATAAATTTGGCAATCATGTACTGTAACTATAATTTTGACATGCCTTGTGTGTAGTTACTCAAATGTATGTGAATGTTTACAATTATCCATTGTCAATTAACAAAGAATACAAATATGACACAAAAGTTGACTTTAATTCACTTCATTTAAATATAGACTGGTCCCGAAGAAAGGCCCCCGATATGTCCCAGATTTTGCCCCACCACTTTTGGACCTGTGGTGCCACCTCTGCACGCTGAAATCACTATCCAAACAGCCACAAGGTATGCATCTTTTCTTCTTGTGTCTCATAGCTCTGCCAGACAAACAACACTTTTCAAATACTTCTGCATGTCTGCTTGACTAACTACTAGGCCGATTGGTAGAATAAGTTACGTTGACCTTGTGACACAAGGTCGTGACGTGACTTGCCATATAATAATTTCTTTATTCATTAGCCAATCACAATCACAATTCTGATGAGGGTATTAGTCTTACATCAAATTGTGAATTGCATGTGTGCACAGTGCTATATTTTCACAGCTCACTGTCAGCAAATATTGTACAGTATAGTATTGGACAACAATCGAGTTGCAAGCCTGTAAAGGTAGAGCTGTTTAGTAAAGCTTTGAATGGGTCTATTGTGTTCTGAGTGTGTGGTTACAGCACAGTGGGGGGGTGGCCTGGGGGGGTGGGACCCAGTGGTCTGGGGGGGGGGGTGGTCTTACTCAGTGGGATATCTGTTCATGGGGCCATACATCCCCCTGCAATTTAAATATCAAGCCATATGTCAAATGGCAATTCAATGTGGCAGCGAAACAGCGTACCCAGTCTAATGCAGCATCATTTACTTTTACCACCCCTACTTGTCACCACGTTCTTTTTGCATCAAAATTAAAATGCAATCTGTCAGTGACTTGTCAGGCGGGTCTTCAGTTAGGACGTCACTTCCTCGTTCAGTGACTTGGATGACATTGAACTGTCTGTGCTTGCTTCAGCAGCACACATACTAAACTTGGAACATACAGAGAAGATTAACATGGCCCCTGGCGGGGATATCTGTTCATGGGGCCATACACCCCTGGCAGCTCACGGTGGACATCTAGTGGTGTTCTCATGTAGGTAGCTCCCTCTTTACGCTGTGGAGTGGAGGAGCTGTGGGAGGGGAAGTGGCTAGAATGCTGAAGAACCAGCTCAGCTTTCAGCGAGGAGTGGAGGAAGGGGGGAGGAACAAAGGCAAGCCTGCTCTCTCTATGTTGTGGAGGGGAGGAGCTGCTCTCTCTATGTTGTGGAGGGGAGGAGCTGCTCTCTATGTTGTGGAGGGGAGGAGCTGCTCTCTCTATGTTGTGGAGCTGGGGGAGGAGCTGCTCTCTCTATGTTGAGGAGCTGGGGGAGGAGAACTGTTACGTAAGAATACACGTACTCAATCCTTTTGTTCCGGAGCACCAATCGTGGTTAGAGAACGCTGTTGAGACCCAGGACAACCAATCCTGTTCTGAGAGAAGACTAAACCAGCGCCATACTTGTCCCCTTGGCCAACTGGTCTATGTTGACGGTAGGGAACTCATAATATTTGACAGTCTTCAACTGCAGTCAATAAAAGAAACAGTTGAAGATTGTCGTCGTTCTGTGCCAAGTCATTTCTTAGTTTCAGATAGTTATCTGGTGTCTGTTGAAAGGCTAATTTGGGAGTGTAGTTGCTGAGACTCCCCTGTGATGTTTTGACCAGGTTTTGGTCTACAGATAGGGCTTCCCCAGGGTGATAGTCTGTGCTTACTTCGGTAGCACATATACTAAAATTGGAACGATACAGAGAAGATTAGCATGGCCCCTGCGCAAGGATGACACGCAAATTCGTGAAGCGTTCCTCATTTTGGCCCTCTCTAGGACCTCAAAATATGATCAAAAACATGAAAGTATTGATTCTACTGTATTTTTTAGGTGAAGTGGGGAAATACCGCCACCTAGTGGTGGTACACGGTGTTTTAAACAGATGCCGTTGTTAAAAGATCCACTAGATGTCCTCCAGGGACCATAATTGCTTTCAGTGCAAAGTATGACAAGTATGCAAATTGTGAATCATTTATTTATGTAAATATCATGTTAAAATATAGCAGCAATGAGGTGGCCAAGCAGTCAAATGACCCAGAAAACCTTTTAGACATCCTCAGAAGAGGGTTACGAGTACACGCAACAAGTTTGGTGTGAGTCCATCAAAGATTCGCTGAGATACGACCCAACTTCCTGTTTGCTGGCTTAACTGCAAATTTTGATTGGCTGTACCGGGCAAACGGTTTTGAAAATCAAAAAACCACGTGATAGCTTTTGTGAGGCCTGGTCTGAAGATAATCTCTGCCAAATTTGGTGAAGATTGGACAACAATTGGAGAAGTAGAGAAAAACTTTTTATTTTTATTTTTAAAGTCATTCAAAATGGCGGCCGCATCAATTCGGCTGTTATCACAAGTTATCATGTGTCACATACGGGATGTGCCAAGATATCATGAAAAGGTAGAAACACTTAAGTGGCTCCGCAGCTTCGCTGCTTGGCCACCAACAACAATGTCTGTTAGGGAACGTTGTTCTCCGTTTCGTTTGTTTCATTTGTTTCATTTAGTCACATGGTCAGCCTCGTCCAATCCCTCGTCTACTGCAAATGCCACCAATGGGCATGCCAGCTTGTTTCGTTTGTTTCATTTGAGTTTCCAATCACAGACCGCCGTTAGGAATATTAATTTCATAGCTGGCAGCCATTGTTGTAGGAGACAGTGATCAACTTTAACTTACAATCGTAAGTGATTTTGTCTATAAATTGTCCTTGTCAATAAGATTCTGTACTTGTATTTGTCAGACATAACAACGATTTAGTTGTAGTGTTAATCTGGGCTCGTCACGATTCGTTGTTTAGCGAGTTTAACGCCGTGTCTGTGAAGACTTCAGCACGTGTAGCTGTCACAATGATAGCATATGCTGTTCGCCTTAGTCAGTCTCTTAAAAATTATTTACTTGACAATGGTAATGGTATTAGTATGCTAGATGTCTAAATAAAAAAAAAGAGGTAGCACAAATACTTTACCCAGACTCGGGAGTCAAACTCACGATCTTGTGATTTCAATGGGCATTGGATGATGGTCCAGCATTATAGTGACAGTGTGTAAAGTGGCTAACTAGTGAGAAGTGCATCAATGTCCATTCAGAAGCCTGATGGCCCTGAATACACAATTATGTTCATGTTTTCCTAGTGTGTAACCATACTTTTGCATACTTATCCATTATGTGTAGATGGAAAGCAACCCCAAGTTTGTGAAGACCCTGAAGGGGGGTCTGGTGCTCAGGGCCACACCTGCGCCCCTGGGTGCCCCCAAACCCCCGCCAGGAGCCAGGGCCAAAGCGGCACAGGAGGTGGAGGCTGAGGCACGGGCCCACGTCGTCTCCCAGGGCGGTGACCCCAGTACGGACCTGCTGGTGCTGAGCCAGCACCGGCTCCAGTTTGGGAAGTACTGGGGTCAGACGTTCAAGTGGCTACTGGAGAACGACGTGGGCTACACCCTCCCGCTCGTATACTCCCATCAGAAGGAGCGGGAGAGGAGCAGCTCACAGTCGGCGCTCATGGCCAACAAGGACGCCCTCACTCGCTACGCGCACGCCTTTCCTGAGTTTTTGGAGGCACTCAGGTATGTGGAAGGAGTACAGTATGTTATGGAACTGCATGAGACCAGACAATGGACATGTTAGAACCCAATGCTGTATAAACCCTTACATGTGAATTTCATGAAATGACATGCCATCCGCAACACAAACCTTGTCTTCCACAGGTTCCACCAGGCGTGTGACATAGCGAGAGTCCGGGCCTCCAAGCCCGGACATGAGGGCCTCCCAGCCCGGACATGAGGGCCTCCCAGCCCGGACATGAGGGCGAGGCCCTTGTTGGCTTCGGCGAGCACAAGGGTGAGCGGCTCCAGGACCTGTATGACGCCAAGCACAAGGAGAGAGTCGGGTAAGGCTATTCACACCACACCAACATACTTTGACTATTTTAAGATGAAAGTGACATGTCTGTGATTATATAAATATTATATATTACATTATATAAACAAGTTATTTACGCCATCAAACGTTTCAGTTTCGTCAAGTGGCTGAGGAGAAAGACATCGCAGCCGGGGAGTGAGATGGATGCTGCCCTAAAGTACATCCGCATGAGAGACCACAAGGTGGCGGCGGCAGCAGGAGTGGGGGGCCCTACATCCACCCATGCGGCCTCCACTCCAGTGCCCATCCTGCCGCCCCCCTCCCGTCCGGCCAGCCAGGCTCAAAAGGGGTATGATGTCTCACAAGTCGTGTGACCAACTGGGGATTACTTGAACATATGCCTCCATTTATTATAGTAGCAGAGTTAACAGTGTCTGATCTCTTCCCTTTTTGTCATTTATAGGCGTCTTGGTGCGGTGGTCTCTCAGTGTTTTTTTTTTTAAGTCATTCAAAATGGCGGCCGCATCAATTCGGCTGTTATCACAAGTTATCACTGCTGCGAACCGCCGCATCAGGTGCCAGATGTCCAGCCGAACCACCAGCCGGTCCCAGTTGGCGAACAAGGCAGCTGTCTTGGATCCGCCGAAGCTGGAGCAACAGTCCCGGTCCACGTAGATCAGCTGGGGTGGAGGCACCCCGGCGAGTCGGTACCGCTCCTGTAGCCCGGCCGCCATGGGGAGCAGTAGGTCCACGCTCTCAGCGCTGGTGAGCACGCTCACGAGGACCTGCCCGTGCTCATTCCCAACGTTGGTAACCCAGGCGGCCGTGTTGGCAGCGGTACCAGTGAGCTTCTTGGTCACCTGGACACAAGGAGAGGGCAGGAGAGAGGGGAGAGACAGAGAGACAGACAGATTAAGTGACATGTATGCAAACAACGTGTGAAAATCTGACAGATGGGTATTACAGCAAGATGAAGCTAGTGAACACACGTTACCTTCTTGGTTGAGTCCATCTTTAAGATGGACCCAAACACTGAGGTGACCCTGGCCTTCACCTCGTCCAGCCGCGACAGCACGTCCATGCTGTAGACGGTCAGCAGCCAGACGGGTGTGGGCACTGGCGGCATGGGTGGTGGTGGTGGAAACTGCCGGTGCCCAAGGCCAGGAAGTGCTCGCACTCGCCGAGGTACTGCATCGCGCGCCGCATCCAGGCTTCGCTGTGGCTCTCGCACAGCTTAGTGTAGAGCTGAGTGGCGCTGTTCCCCAAAGCGCGCTCCCTCAGCATGGTAACTACCCGCAGGTCACAGGACAACCTGAAAAGGGACAGTGAGGGGGAGACAATAGAAATGCTTAATACCTAATACAATATCAAGTATTGAAAAACTGGTTGCTGGAGGTCTCCGCTTACTTGTACGTGAGGACAGCTGGAAACAAGCAGCGGTGGGCTGCATCCAGCTGCCTCACGATGCCCTGCGACCATGCCACAACCTTCTTCGTACACCGAGAGCATGCCAGGTACTCAGTGGCCATGAGATACCAGGCATCGATGTCTAAGACCTTCCGGATGGTCTTGGTGTACACCCCAGCCTTGTGCATTTTGCCGTTGCAGGCGGGCTGGGGGCATGTCAGCTTGAATGCCCATAAGCGAACGGGCATCCAGAGGAACAGCCGACAAGCGAAGAAGGCGTCTGGCGATGCGGGTGGCTGGTTGTAGATCGGCCGGGGCTGCGGAGGCTCGTACCAGAGCTGGAGATCTGGACGAACCTCCGCTTTGTTGTTCTTCCATGTGAAGAGCACCCGGCCGATCAACTGCTGCTGTGCAGTACTGAGAGTGGCCCGCCAGCCGGTGGGACACAACTGTGTAAGAACAACAGAGAGAGCACACACGTTTTTTATATTAATTGATAACAGAATTATATAGTTAATCAGCTCATATAAAACATAGCCAATCATTTACCTCAGCACTGTCATCAGGGGGCCCTGCGGGCAGGAGGGCTTGCAGGAGGGGTAGCTGCTGCAATGCCCATTGAAATCACAAGATCGTGAGTTCGACTCCTGAGTCTGGGTAAAGTATTTGTGCTACCTCTTTTTTTTTTTATTTAGACATCTAGCATACTAATACCATTACCATTGTCAAGTAAATAATTTTTAAGAGACTGACTAAGGCGAACAGCATATGCTATCATTGTGACAGCTACACGTGCGGAAGTCTTCAGACACGGCGTTAAACTCGCTAAACAACGAATCGTGACGAGCCCAAATTAACACTACAGCTAAATCGTTGTTATGTCTGACAAATACAAGTACAGAATCTTATTGACAAGGACAATTTATAGACAAAATCACTTACGATTGTAAGTTAAAGTTGATCACTGTCTCCTACAACAATGGCTGCCAGCTATGAAATGAATATTCCTAACGGCGGTCTGTGATTGGAAACTCAAATGAAACAAACGAAACAAACTGGCATGCCCATTGGTGGCATTTGCAGTAGACGAGGGATTGGACGAGGCTGACCATGTGACTAAATGAAGGTGGGAGGGAATGGGGGCTGAAAAATGAAAAGAATGTAAACAAGTAGCCATGTGCTCACAGACAGAAAGGGGGTTTTGGTACCTCCTCCTGGCAGACATTGGTACTGCATGGAGGAAGTACAGTCTGGCACACTTTGAGACAACATGCATATAATAAAGATTAAATATAGTGTATGACAAAGATTGTTGTTACTAACTACTTTTTATTCAGGTGAAAACATCACAATGATGTTTTTAAAAGTAAAAACATCCATAAAGCAGTTGGTACTGTACATTGTGATTCATTTCATATTTATGCCTTCTCTGTAATAAAGATATATTGTATTCCACATAATTCATACCATTTACTGAACAGTGCTTTTCCATTTCTGCAATAAAGATCATTTACTGTACATTGTGATTCATACAGTTCACAGTCACTGAACAGGATAGTTATGCCTTCTCCTTCTCTGTAATAAAGATATATTGTATTACACATCATAATTCATACCATTTCTACTGCACATTGTGACTCATCCAATTCACAGTCACTGAACAGCATAGTTATGACTTCTCTGTAGTAAAGAAGTATTGTATTCCACATAATTCATACCATTTACTCAACAGTGTATTTAGTGCCTCTCCATTTCTGCAATAAAGATATTCTACTGAACATTGTGATTCAAACAGTTCACTGAACAGTCTATTCATTCAGTCCTTGTCCTGGGTTTATAGAGTGAATTGAACCGATGTTAGTCTGGTGTCTCACCTCAGACCTGCTTGCCATGGGAGTCCCTGCCAGTAGTCCTAAGACTACAGATGTTAGTCTGGTGTCTCACCTCAGACCTGCTTGCCATGGGAGTCCCTGCCAGTAGTCCTAAGACTACAGATGTTAGTCTGGTGTCTCACCTCAGACCTGCTTGCCATGGGAGTCCCTGCCAGTAGTCCTAAGACTACAGATGTTAGTCTGGTGTCTCACCTCAGACCTGCTTGCCATGGGAGTCCCTGCCAGTAGTCCTAAGACTACAGATGTTAGTCTGGTGTCTCACCTCAGACCTGCTTGCCATGGGAGTCCCTGCCAGTAGTCCTAAGACTACAGATGTTAGTCTGGTGTCTCACCTCAGACCTGCTTGCCATGGGAGTCCCTGCCAGTAGTCCTAAGACTACAGATGTTAGTCTGGTGTCTCACCTCAGACCTGCTTGCCATGGGAGTCCCTGCCAGTAGTCCTGAGACTACAGGCAACCTAGCTGTGAGACTACAGGCAGCCTAGCTGTGAGACTACAGGCAGCCTAGCTCTGAGGGTCCTGGACACACATAAGCCTCTAAACCTCGCCAAGGTCTCGGTTCTTCTAGAGGAGGAACGCAGAACAAGAACTTGAACTATTTACAAAATGAAACGTCCAAGCTACCCAACACGAGGCTCAGTGTCACCATCACTTCGCCCCCTCACTAGCGTCTCTCTGTTCCGCCAGCCAACACGAGGCTCAGTGTCACCATCACTTCGCCCCCTCACTAGCGTCTCTCTGTTCCGCCAGCCACACCTCAACGCTCTTCCCGCCGGAGGACACAGAGCAAAAGTAGGAGCCGCCGAAGTGGCTGTGTCCTGTGTCCTTCCTCTTCGGCAGCCCACACTTGCTAAACAGAAATTGTCTCGTGGCCTTCCGGGGCTGGTCGGTGCCACCTGCCGCCGCCGCCGCCGCCTCCTCCCTCTTTCGTTTCCTCCAGGCAGTGGTACGGGAGACTGTCTCTGGAGGAGGAGGAAGAGGGTGGGGGGGTTCACCGACATTGTCCTGGGAGAGAGCGGTCGAGGCTGGGGGCTGGGCTGACGGAATGGGCACTGGGGCGGGCCGTCCCTGCTGGGTAGCCTGGCGTGCGAGGTCCTGCGGCGTCAGGAAGGCAAAGGGCTGCCGGTGTCCCTCCTGCTGATAGTGGAGGGGCCTGGCAGCAGGGAGAGGCTGGGCAGCAAGGCTTGGTCCAGGAGCAGGGGGGACCAAGTCCTGTAGGAGGATGGCCCTCTCCCTCTGACGCATGCAGTACCTGTAACACACAGACAACATTCTGTCATTCATGTATTACACACACACACAGTCATGTTTATAGAGACTGCCCTCCCTAATACTGTTACATTTCCAGATATCTCACCATTGGGACAACGTCCTTTGATTTAGCTGAAACAGCTGTAGGTTGGTCTGGGCCATCATCCTCGGGCTGTCCAGCACTGCCTCTCTAATGGCCACGTAGTCCGCCATAATGAGGGACCACCTGGTCCTTTTGACCCCGGCGGACTGCGTGGCACTGGGATGGAGATGGCAGAGCTGGCTGCAAATGGCCTCCACGAGGCGACTCGTGCTTGGCCAACTTGCAGGGCCCGAGGCGGTTCCGAGCAGGCAACTACAACAAAAAATCACTGTTATAAACTCCATCTATATTTAATATGAGCCGTAGATGCCTTTTCTGTGTTATGAAATGAATGAAAATAAAACATACCGCTTGAGTGACTCCCTGCCGGCAACACCGGGAGTCTTGATTGCCTTGAACCTCCCCCTGACCAACCTCCCCCTGACCAACCTCCCCCTGACCAACCTCCCCCTGACCAACCTCCCCCTGACCAACCTCCCCCTGACCAACCTCTCCTGGCGTTGCGCAGGGTAGACCAGATGCCGTTTGTCTGGCTCTGGTAGAGCCTGCCATAGCTCTACCAGCCGGTCTACCCTGCTCTCACTCAGCCCCGGAAGGTGACGCACCTCCACCAAGGCCGTGGCCAGCCTGTAGACATGCTGATATCCAGGCTGACCATCAGGGCCTTGGGTCTCCTGTAAGAGGAAAGACACAACAAAAATGGAAAAGTGAATAAAAAGGCCAACACACAAACAACCACATGTACGTACGCACGCAAGTACGCACCTCTAACTCCGGGGCCTCAGGAGGGTTCTCGCTGTCATTGTCAGGGGGGGCGCCCGGAACGGATGGCCCAGACCTGGGTGCGCCAGCGTGAACGCCTGACCGAGTTGCCGCCGCTGAGCTGGAGGACGAGGCGTCGGGAAGAGGCAGGTCGACATGGATGGTAGGGTCATCCTCCTCATCGTCGCATGCCTCTTCAAAGCCCTCGTCCTCCACATCGAGCTCCTGGATGGCGGCTTCCTCGTCCGGAACGTCAGGGTCCACGCTGGCGTCCTGCAGCACTCTGCCTGTCTGGGAGTACAGGTACTCCACCCCCAGGAGTTCACCTGTAATGAAATAAAGAGAGGGGCAGTGGTTAGGATGGGGGGGGAATTTGGATGATAACTTGGATACGTTTACACTGACGAGAAGTATATTCAAATTACGCACCTGTGTACTCCCTTGGGGCGGTGTGATCCTTAACCAGACTCACACCAAGCACCCGTTGGCTGAGCTGGTTAAGGGAGTGCTGCAGGTGGCCACTGTAGGAGAGCAGAGGCTGCTCCCGTCCCTCCACTGCCGCTGCGGCGCGGTTTTCGTTCCACCTCACCAGTCCATCCAGCAGGAACGCCTGAAAATGTACAGCGTTCGCTGATGTTCCTGAAGGAGGAAGACAAAAAGGCGTGCGATCACACAGAGAACGAGACACCTATCTGAAACCGATTATACACACAGAAAAAAAAGATGGTGTACGTCAATCAATTACCTGGGATGAACCGGTTTATATGGAGGTGGAACGACTCCAGCGATGTTGAACCGCGCGCGCAGCGATAAACCGGCAGACTGACGCTGCCCTTGGTCAGCCTGCCGGTCTTCGTGTACAGATCCACACCGGGTGGATCCTGAATGCAGTGGAGGTGACGCCTCTGCTCTTGCCAGATCGCCTGGATGCGGCTGCTGTCCAGGAGGGGGATGCCCAGGGTGGCGAGTCCTTTCTCACCACCGAAGGCCTCCAGCAGGTCGATGAGCCGCAGTTCCGTCTCCGCCGCTCCACGCGTGCGGCGACGGCAGTGGCGGCCCATCTCCTTCTTCGAGACCCGGCTGAAGACCTCCCCGTCGGTCAGGCCGACCATCCCCTGCTCCACCTCTAGCTGGGACCGCTTACCCTCCAGCAATCGACGGACGTCTGCTGCATCCCATTCAAAGATGCAGGAAGACAGCTGCCTCATGAAGGGACCGTAGAGCTGGTGGCTCTCAGTGGTGACACCTGCTGCGAACCGCCGCATCAGGTGCCAGATGTCCAGCCGAACCACCAGCCGGTCCCAGTTGGCGAACAAGGCAGCTGTCTTGGATCCGCCGAAGCTGGAGCAACAGTCCCGGTCCACATAGATCAGCTGGGGTGGAGGCACCCCGGCGAGTCGGTACCGCTCCTGTAGCCCGGCCGCCATGGGGAGCAGCAGGTCCACGCTCTCAACGCTGGTGAGCACGCTCACGAGGACCTGCCCGTGCTCATTCCCAACGTTGGTAACCCAGGCGGCCGTGTTGGCAGCGGTACCAGCGAGCTTCTTGGTCACCTGGACACAAGGAGAGGGCAGGAGAGAGGGGAGAGACAGGGAGAGACAGAGAGAGAGAGAGACAGATTAAGTGACATGCATGCAAACAACGTGTGAAAATCTGACAGATGGGTATTACAGCAAGATGAAGCTAGTGAACACACGTTACCTTCTTGGTTGAGTCCATCTTTAAGATGGACCCAAACACTGAGGTGACCCTGGCCTTCACCTCGTCCAGCCGCGACAGCACGTCCATGCTGTAGACGGTCAGCAGCCAGACGGGTGTGGGCACCGGCGGCATGGGTGGTGGTGGTGGAAACTGCCGGTGCCCAAGGCCAGGAAGTGCTCGCACTCGCCGAGGTACTGCATCTCGCGCCGCATCCAGGCTTCGCTGTGGCTCTCGCACAGCTTAGTGTAGAGCTGAGTGGCGCTGTTCCCCAAAGCGCGCTCCCTCAGCATGGTAACTACCCGCAGGTCACAGGACAACCTGAAAAGGGACAGTGAGGGGGAGACAATAGAAATGCTTAATACCTAATACAATATCAAGTATTGAAAAACTGGTTGCTGGAGGTCTCCGCTTACTTGTACGTGAGGACAGCTGGAAACAAGCAGCGGTGGGCTGCATCCAGCTGCCTCACGATGCCCTGCGACCATGCCACAACCTTCTTCGTACACCAAGAGCATGCCAGGTACTCAGTGGCCATGAGATACCAGGCGTCATACAGGTCCTGGAGCCGCTCACCCTTGTGCTCGCCGAAGCCAACAAGGGCCTCGCCCTCATGTCCGGGCTGGGAGGCCCGGACTCTCGCTACGTCACACGCCTGGTGGAACCTGTGGAAGACAAGGTTTGTGTTGCGGATGGCATGTCATTTCATGAAATTCACATGTAAGGGTTTATACAGCATTGGGTTCTAACATGTCCATTGTCTGGTCTCATGCAGTTCCATAACATACTGTACTCCTTCCACATACCTGAGTGCCTCCAAAAACTCAGGAAAGGCGTGCGCGTAGCGAGTGAGGGCGTCCTTGTTGGCCATGAGCGCCGACTGTGAGCTGCTCCTCTCCCGCTCCTTCTGATGGGAGTATACGAGCGGGAGGGTGTAGCCCACGTCGTTCTCCAGTAGCCACTTGAACGTCTGACCCCAGTACTTCCCAAACTGGAGCCGGTGCTGGCTCAGCACCAGCAGGTCCGTACTGGGGTCACCGCCCTGGGAGACGACGTGGGCCCGTGCCTCAGCCTCCACCTCCTGTGCCGCTTTGGCCCTGGCTCCTGGCGGGGGTTTGGGGGCACCCAGGGCCGCAGGTGTGGCCCTGAGCACCAGACCCCCCTTCAGGGTCTTCACAAACTTGGGGTTGCTTTCCATCTACACATAATGGATAAGTATGCAAAAGTATGGTTACACACTAGGAAAACATGAACATAATTGTGTATTCAGGGCCATCAGGCTTCTGAATGGACATTGATGCACTTCTCACTAGTTAGCCACTTTACACACTGTCACTATAATGCTGGACCATCATCCAATGCCCATTGAAATCACAAGATCGTGAGTTTGACTCCCGAGTCTGGGTAAAGTATTTGTGCTACCTCTTTTTTTTTATTTAGACATCTAGCATACTAATACCATTACCATTGTCAAGTAAATACTTTTTAAGAGACTGACTAAGGCGAACAGCATATGCTATCATTGTGACAGCTACACGTGCTGAAGTCTTCACAGACACGGCGTTAAACTCGCTAAACAACAAATCGTGACGAGCCCAAATTAACACTACAGCTAAATCGTTGTTATGTCTGACAAATACAAGTACAGAATCTTATTGACAAGGACAATTTATAGACAAAATCACTTACGATTGTAAGTTAAAGATGATCACTGTCTCCTACAACAATGGCTGCCAGCTATGAAATGAATATTCCTAACGGCGGTCTGTGATTGGAAACTCAAATGAAACAAACGAAACAAGCTGGCATGCCCATTGGTGGCATTTGCAGTAGACGAGGGATTGGACGAGGCTGACCATGTGACTAAATGAAACAAATGAAACAAACGAAACGGAGAACAACGTTCCCTAACAGACTTTGGAGGGGGCCAATGCTAATCTTCTCTGTATCGTTCCAATTTTAGTATAACCCTAACCCGCTAGCTCACTGACAACGACAATTACTGTTAAAGAATAAATTACTCACGATTGTCTGATTTACAGATCCGCCATGGCAGTGTTTTACGGAAGTTGGCGTCCACATTTGCATTACTGCTACTTCGGACAGTTCTAAATCGAATCTAAACTAAGTTGTCGTCATGTTTGACAAATACATTGTTGTTGGTGGCCAAGCATATTTTGAGGTCCTAGAGAGGCACAGGGGCCCAAAATGAGGAACGCTTCACGAATTTGCGTGTCATCCTTGCGCAGGGGCCATGCTAATCTTCTCTGTATCGTTCCAATTTTAGTATATGTGCTACCGAAGTAAGCACAGACTATCACCCTGGGGAAGCCCTATCTGTAGACCAAAACCTGGTCAAAACATCACAGGGGAATCTCAGCAACTACACTCCCAAATTAGCCTTTCAACAGACACCAGATAACTATCTGAAACTAAGAAATGACTTGGCACAGAACGACGACAATCTTCAACTGTTTCTTTTATTGACTGCAGTTGAAGACTGTCAAATATTATGAGTTCACTACCGTCAACATAGACCAGTTGGCCAAGGGGACAAGTATGGCGCTGGTTTAGTCTTCTCTCAGAACAGGATTGGTTGTCCTGGGTCTCAACAGCGTTCTCTAACCACGATTGGTGCTCCGGAACAAAAGGATTGAGTACGTGTATTCTTACGTAACAGTTCTCCTCCCCCAGCTCCTCAACATAGAGAGAGCAGCTCCTCCCCTCCACAACATAGAGAGAGCAGCTCCTCCCCTCCACAACATAGAGAGAGCAGCTCCTCCCCTCCACAACATAGAGAGAGCAGCTCCTCCCCTCCACAACATAGAGAGCAGCTCCTCCCCTCCACAACATAGAGAGAGCAGGCTGGCCTTTGTTCCTCCCCCCTTCCTCCACTCCCCCGCTGAAAGCTGAGCTTGTTCTTCAGCATTCTAGCCACTTCCCCTCCCACAGCTCCTCCACTCCACAGCGTAAAGAGGGAGCTACCTACATGAGAACACCACTAGATGTCCACCGTGAGCTGCCAGGGATGTATGGCCCCATGAACAGATATCCCCGCCAGGGGCCATGCTAATCTTCTCTGTATGTTCCAAGTTTAGTATGTGTGCTGCTGAAGCAAGCACAGACGGTTCAATGTCATCCAAGTCACTGAACGAGGAAGTGACGTCCTAACTGAAGACCCGCCTGACGAGTCATTGACAGATTGCATTTTAATTTTGATGCAAAAAGAACGTGGTGACAAGTAGGGGTGGGGGTCTCCTAGCGATTCATATCGATTCACAAACGTAAAAAATCGTTTCGTTTTTTATTTTATTTTTTATAACAATGAGTTTACTAAACTGCAAGAAAGACAATAAATGTCAAGGTTTTGATGCATTGGGATTTTTTTCTTCAACACTTAAATGCCCATCACAGTCAAATAGAAACAAGTAACACTGAAGAGCAAACTGGAATCAAATGTAAGCATATATTGAATAGAAATTTGATTAAAAATCGAAGAAAAAACACCTGAATGGAAAAAATCAAAAAATCATGAATCGAAAAGAACATGAATCGAAAGGATCATGAAATGGAAAGGATCATGAATGGAAAAAATCACGAATCGAAAAGATCATGAATGGAAAAAAATCACCAATCGAACAAATCGTGAATCGATTTTGAATCGAATCGCGAGGTACCAAAAGATTCCCACCCGTAGTTACAAGTAAATGATAATGCAGTAGACAAGGTACGCTGTTTCGCTGCCACATTGAATTGCCATTTGACAAATGCATTCCCATTTAAATTGCGGATTGCATTGCCACTTTGCACATTGAATCGGCACTTGAAAAAAGCATTTCCATTTGAACAAAGACTCAAAAAAAGCTTGCCAATATGAAATGCAATGTAATAAGCGTTCGTTCAAAATGGTATTCAAAATAATACAAGCTGCATTTTGACACGTTGAATTGCCATTTGAAAAATGCATAATATCTTTTTCATTGTGAGGAACGCTTCAAGAATTTACGCGTCATCCTTCTTTGCTCTGCGCCAGGGGCCAATGCTAATCTTCTCTGTATCGTTCCAATTTTAGTATAACCCTAACCCGCTAGCTCACTGACAACGACAATTACTGTTAAAGAATAAATTACTCACGATTGTCTGATTTACAGATCCGCCATGGCAGTGTTTTACGGAAGTTGGCGTCCACATTTGCATTACTGCTACTTCGGACAGTTCTAAATCGAATCTAAACTAAGTTGTCGTCATGTTTGACAAATACATTGTTGTTGGTGGCCAAGCATATTTTGAGGTCCTAGAGAGGCACAGGGGCCCAAAATGAGGAACGCTTCACGAATTTGCGTGTCATCCTTGCGCAGGGGCCATGCTAATCTTCTCTGTATCGTTCCAATTTTAGTATATGTGCTACCGAAGTAAGCACAGACTATCACCCTGGGGAAGCCCTATCTGTAGACCAAAACCTGGTCAAAACATCACAGGGGAGTCTCAGCAACTACACTCCCAAATTAGCCTTTCAACAGACACCAGATAACTATCTGAAACTAAGAAATGACTTGGCACAGAACGACGACAATCTTCAACTGTTTCTTTTATTGACTGCAGTTGAAGACTGTCAAATATTATGAGTTCACTACCGTCAACATAGACCAGTTGGCCAAGGGGACAAGTATGGCGCTGGTTTAGTCTTCTCTCAGAACAGGATTGGTTGTCCTGGGTCTCAACAGCGTTCTCTAACCACGATTGGTGCTCCGGAACAAAAGGATTGAGTACGTGTATTCTTACGTAACAGTTCTCCTCCCCCAGCTCCTCAACATAGAGAGAGCAGCTCCTCCCCTCCACAACATAGAGAGAGCAGCTCCTCCCCTCCACAACATAGAGAGAGCAGCTCCTCCCCTCCACAACATAGAGAGCAGCTCCTCCCCTCCACAACATAGAGAGCAGCTCCTCCCCTCCACAACATAGAGAGAGCAGGCTGGCCTTTGTTCCTCCCCCCTTCCTCCACTCCCCCGCTGAAAGCTGAGCTTGTTCTTCAGCATTCTAGCCACTTCCCCTCCCACAGCTCCTCCACTCCACAGCGTAAAGAGGGAGCTACCTACATGAGAACACCACTAGATGTCCACCGTGAGCTGCCAGGGATGTATGGCCCCATGAACAGATATCCCCGCCAGGGGCCATGCTAATCTTCTCTGTATGTTCCAAGTTTAGTATGTGTGCTGCTGAAGCAAGCACAGACGGTTCAATGTCATCCAAGTCACTGAACGAGGAAGTGACGTCCTAACTCAAGACCCGCCTGACGAGTCATTGACAGATTGCATTTTAATTTTGATGCAAAAAGAACGTGGTGACAAGTAGGGGTGGGGGTCTCCTAGCGATTCATATCGATTCACAAACGTAAAAAATCGTTTCGTTTTTTATTTTATTTTATTTTTTATAACAATGAGTTTACTAAACTGCAAGAAAGACAATAAATGTCAAGGTTTTGATGCATTGGGATTTTTTTCTTCAACACTTAAATGCCCATCACAGTCAAATAGAAACAAGTAACACTGAAGAGCAAACTGGAATCAAATGTAAGCATATATTGAATAGAAATTTGATTAAAAATCGAAGAAAAAACACCTGAATGGAAAAAATCAAAAAATCATGAATCGAAAAGAACATGAATCGAAAGGATCATGAAATGGAAAGGATCATGAATGGAAAAAATCACGAATCGAAAAGATCATGAATGGAAAAAAATCACCAATCGAACAAATCGTGAATCGATTTTGAATCGAATCGCGAGGTACCAAAAGATTCCCACCCGTAGTTACAAGTAAATGATAATGCAGTAGACAAGGTACGCTGTTTCGCTGCCACATTGAATTGCCATTTGACAAATGCATTCCCATTTAAATTGCGGATTGCATTGCCACTTTGCACATTGAATCGGCACTTGAAAAAAGCATTTCCATTTGAACAAAGACTCAAAAAAAGCTTGCCAATATGAAATGCAATGTAATAAGCGTTCGTTCAAAATGGTATTCAAAATAATACAAGCTGCATTTTGACACGTTGAATTGCCATTTGAAAAATGCATAATATCTTTTTCATTATGAGGAACGCTTCAAGAATTTACGCGTCATCCTTCTTTGCTCTGCGCCAGGGGCCAATGCTAATCTTCTCTGTATCGTTCCAATTTTAGTATAACCCTAACCCGCTAGCTCACTGACAACGACAATTACTGTTAAAGAATAAATTACTCACGATTGTCTGATTTACAGATCCGCCATGGCAGTGTTTTACGGAAGTTGGTGTCCACATTTGCATTACTGCTACTTCGGACAGTTCTAAATCGAATCTAAACTAAGTTGTCGTCAAGTTTGACAAATACATTGTTGTTGGTAGCCAAGCATATTTTGAGGTCCTAGAGAGGCACAGGGGCCCAAAATGAGGAACGCTTCACGAATTTGCGTGTCATCCTTGCGCAGGGGCCATGCTAATCTTCTCTGTATCGTTCCAATTTTAGTATATGTGCTACCGAAGTAAGCACAGACTATCACCCTGGGGAAGCCCTATCTGTAGACCAAAACCTGGTCAAAACATCACAGGGGAGTCTCAGCAACTACACTCCCAAATTAGCCTTTCAACAGACACCAGATAACTATCTGAAACTAAGAAATGACTTGGCACAGAACGACGACAATCTTCAACTGTTTCTTTTATTGACTGCAGTTGAAGACTGTCAAATATTATGAGTTCACTACCGTCAACATAGACCAGTTGGCCAAGGGGACAAGTATGGCGCTGGTTTAGTCTTCACTCAGAACAGGATTGGTTGTCCTGGGTCTCAACAGCGTTCTCTAACCACGATTGGTGCTCCGGAACAAAAGGATTGAGTATGTGTATTCTTACGTAACAGTTCTCCTCCCCCAGCTCCTCAACATAGAGAGAGCAGCTCCTCCCCTCCACAACATAGAGAGAGCAGCTCCTCCCCTCCACAACATAGAGAGAGCAGCTCCTCCCCTCCACAACATAGAGAGCAGCTCCTCCCCTCCACAACATAGAGAGAGCAGCTCCTCCCCTCCACAACATAGAGAGAGCAGGCTGGCCTTTGTTCCTCCCCCCTTCCTCCACTCCTCGCTGAAAGCTGAGCTTGTTCTTCAGCATTCTAGCCACTTCCCCTCCCACAGCTCCTCCACTCCACAGCGTAAAGAGGGAGCTACCTACATGAGAACACCACTAGATGTCCACCGTGAGCTGCCAGGGATGTATGGCCCCATGAACAGATATCCCCGCCAGGGGCCATGCTAATCTTCTCTGTATGTTCCAAGTTTAGTAAGTGTGCTGCTGAAGCAAGCACAGACGGTTCAATGTCATCCAAGTCACTGAACGAGGAAGTGACGTCCTCACTGAAGACCCGCCTGACGAGTTATTGACAGATTGCATTTTAATTTTGATGCAAAAAGAACGTGGTGACAAGTAGGGGTGGGGGTCTCCTAGCGATTCATATCGATTCACAAACGTAAAAAATCGTTTCGTTTTTTATTTTATTTTATTTTTTATAACAATGAGTTTACTAAACTGCAAGAAAGACAATAAATGTCAAGGTTTTGATGCATTGGGATTTTTTTCTTCAACACTTAAATGCCCATCACAGTCAAATAGAAACAAGTAACACTGAAGAGCAAACTGGAATCAAATGTAAGCATATATTGAATAGAAATTTGATTAAAAATCGAAGAAAAAACACCTGAATGGAAAAAATCAAAAAATCATGAATCGAAAAGAACATGAATCGAAAGGATCATGAAATGGAAAGGATCATGAATGGAAAAAATCACGAATCGAAAAGATCATGAATGGAAAAAAATCACCAATCGAACAAATCGTGAATCGATTTTGAATCGAATCGCGAGGTACCAAAAGATTCCCACCCGTAGTTACAAGTAAATGATAATGCAGTAGACAAGGTACGCTGTTTCGCTGCCACATTGAATTGCCATTTGACAAATGCATTCCCATTTAAATTGCGGATTGCATTGCCACTTTGCACATTGAATCGGCACTTGAAAAAAGCATTTCCATTTGAACAAAGACTCAAAAAAAGCTTGCCAATATGAAATGCAATGTAATAAGCGTTCGTTCAAAATGGTATTCAAAATAATACAAGCTGCATTTTGACACGTTGAATTGCCATTTGAAAAATGCATAATATCTTTTTCATTGTGAGGAACGCTTCAAGAATTTACGCGTCATCCTTCTTTGCTCTGCGCCAGGGGCCAATGCTAATCTTCTCTGTATCGTTCCAATTTTAGTATAACCCTAACCCGCTAGCTCACTGACAACGACAATTACTGTTAAAGAATAAATTACTCACGATTGTCTGATTTACAGATCCGCCATGGCAGTGTTTTACGGAAGTTGGCGTCCACATTTGCATTACTGCTACTTCGGACAGTTCTAAATCGAATCTAAACTAAGTTGTCGTCATGTTTGACAAATACATTGTTGTTGGTGGCCAAGCATATTTTGAGGTCCTAGAGAGGCACAGGGGCCCAAAATGAGGAACGCTTCACGAATTTGCGTGTCATCCTTGCGCAGGGGCCATGCTAATCTTCTCTGTATCGTTCCAATTTTAGTATATGTGCTACCGAAGTAAGCACAGACTATCACCCTGGGGAAGCCCTATCTGTAGACCAAAACCTGGTCAAAACATCACAGGGGAGTCTCAGCAACTACACTCCCAAATTAGCCTTTCAACAGACACCAGATAACTATCTGAAACTAAGAAATGACTTGGCACAGAACGACGACAATCTTCAACTGTTTCTTTTATTGACTGCAGTTGAAGACTGTCAAATATTATGAGTTCACTACCGTCAACATAGACCAGTTGGCCAAGGGGACAAGTATGGCGCTGGTTTAGTCTTCTCTCAGAACAGGATTGGTTGTCCTGGGTCTCAACAGCGTTCTCTAACCACGATTGGTGCTCCGGAACAAAAGGATTGAGTACGTGTATTCTTACGTAACAGTTCTCCTCCCCCAGCTCCTCAACATAGAGAGAGCAGCTCCTCCCCTCCACAACATAGAGAGAGCAGCTCCTCCCCTCCACAACATAGAGAGAGCAGCTCCTCCCCTCCACAACATAGAGAGCAGCTCCTCCCCTCCACAACATAGAGAGAGCAGCTCCTCCCCTCCACAACATAGAGAGAGCAGGCTGGCCTTTGTTCCTCCCCCCTTCCTCCACTCCTCGCTGAAAGCTGAGCTTGTTCTTCAGCATTCTAGCCACTTCCCCTCCCACAGCTCCTCCACTCCACAGCGTAAAGAGGGAGCTACCTACATGAGAACACCACTAGATGTCCACCGTGAGCTGCCAGGGATGTATGGCCCCATGAACAGATATCCCCGCCAGGGGCCATGCTAATCTTCTCTGTATGTTCCAAGTTTAGTATGTGTGCTGCTGAAGCAAGCACAGACGGTTCAATGTCATCCAAGTCACTGAACGAGGAAGTGACGTCCTAACTGAAGACCCGCCTGACGAGTCATTGACAGATTGCATTTTAATTTTGATGCAAAAAGAACGTGGTGACAAGTAGGGGTGGGGGTCTCCTAGCGATTCATATCGATTCACAAACGTAAAAAATCGTTTCGTTTTTTATTTTATTTTTTATAACAATGAGTTTACTAAACTGCAAGAAAGACAATAAATGTCAAGGTTTTGATGCATTGGGATTTTTTTCTTCAACACTTAAATGCCCATCACAGTCAAATAGAAACAAGTAACACTGAAGAGCAAACTGGAATCAAATGTAAGCATATATTGAATAGAAATTTGATTAAAAATCGAAGAAAAAACACCTGAATGGAAAAAATCAAAAAATCATGAATCGAAAAGAACATGAATCGAAAAGATCATGAAATGGAAAGGATCATGAATGGAAAAAATCACGAATCGAAAAGATCATGAATGGAAAAAAATCACCAATCGAACAAATCGTGAATCGATTTTGAATCGAATCGCGAGGTACCAAAAGATTCCCACCCGTAGTTACAAGTAAATGATAATGCAGTAGACAAGGTACGCTGTTTCGCTGCCACATTGAATTGCCATTTGACAAATGCATTCCCATTTAAATTGCGGATTGCATTGCCACTTTGCACATTGAATCGGCACTTGAAAAAAGCATTTCCATTTGAACAAAGACTCAAAAAAAGCTTGCCAATATGAAATGCAATGTAATAAGCGTTCGTTCAAAATGGTATTCAAAATAATACAAGCTGCATTTTGACACGTTGAATTGCCATTTGAAAAATGCATAATATCTTTTTCATTGTGAGGAACGCTTCAAGAATTTACGCGTCATCCTTCTTTGCTCTGCGCCAGGGGCCAATGCTAATCTTCTCTGTATCGTTCCAATTTTAGTATAACCCTAACCCGCTAGCTCACTGACAACGACAATTACTGTTAAAGAATAAATTACTCACGATTGTCTGATTTACAGATCCGCCATGGCAGTGTTTTACGGAAGTTGGCGTCCACATTTGCATTACTGCTACTTCGGACAGTTCTAAATCGAATCTAAACTAAGTTGTCGTCATGTTTGACAAATACATTGTTGTTGGTGGCCAAGCATATTTTGAGGTCCTAGAGAGGCACAGGGGCCCAAAATGAGGAACGCTTCACGAATTTGCGTGTCATCCTTGCGCAGGGGCCATGCTAATCTTCTCTGTATCGTTCCAATTTTAGTATATGTGCTACCGAAGTAAGCACAGACTATCACCCTGGGGAAGCCCTATCTGTAGACCAAAACCTGGTCAAAACATCACAGGGGAGTCTCAGCAACTACACTCCCAAATTAGCCTTTCAACAGACACCAGATAACTATCTGAAACTAAGAAATGACTTGGCACAGAACGACGACAATCTTCAACTGTTTCTTTTATTGACTGCAGTTGAAGACTGTCAAATATTATGAGTTCACTACCGTCAACATAGACCAGTTGGCCAAGGGGACAAGTATGGCGCTGGTTTAGTCTTCTCTCAGAACAGGATTGGTTGTCCTGGGTCTCAACAGCGTTCTCTAACCACGATTGGTGCTCCGGAACAAAAGGATTGAGTACGTGTATTCTTACGTAACAGTTCTCCTCCCCCAGCTCCTCAACATAGAGAGAGCAGCTCCTCCCCTCCACAACATAGAGAGAGCAGCTCCTCCCCTCCACAACATAGAGAGAGCAGCTCCTCCCCTCCACAACATAGAGAGAGCAGCTCCTCCCCTCCACAACATAGAGAGCAGCTCCTCCCCTCCACAACATAGAGAGAGCAGCTCCTCCCCTCCACAACATAGAGAGAGCAGGCTGGCCTTTGTTCCTCCCCCCTTCCTCCACTCCCCCGCTGAAAGCTGAGCTTGTTCTTCAGCATTCTAGCCACTTCCCCTCCCACAGCTCCTCCACTCCACAGCGTAAAGAGGGAGCTACCTACATGAGAACACCACTAGATGTCCACCGTGAGCTGCCAGGGATGTATGGCCCCATGAACAGATATCCCCGCCAGGGGCCATGCTAATCTTCTCTGTATGTTCCAAGTTTAGTAAGTGTGCTGCTGAAGCAAGCACAGACGGTTCAATGTCATCCAAGTCACTGAACGAGGAAGTGACGTCCTAACTGAAGACCCGCCTGACGAGTCATTGACAGATTGCATTTTAATTTTGATGCAAAAAGAACGTGGTGACAAGTAGGGGTGGGGGTCTCCTAGCGATTCATATCGATTCACAAACGTAAAAAATCGTTTCGTTTTTTATTTTATTTTATTTTTTATAACAATGAGTTTACTAAACTGCAAGAAAGACAATAAATGTCAAGGTTTTGATGCATTGGGATTTTTTTCTTCAACACTTAAATGCCCATCACAGTCAAATAGAAACAAGTAACACTGAAGAGCAAACTGGAATCAAATGTAAGCATATATTGAATAGAAATTTGATTAAAAATCGAAGAAAAAACACCTGAATGGAAAAAATCAAAAAATCATGAATCGAAAAGAACATGAATCGAAAAGATCATGAAATGGAAAGGATCATGAATGGAAAAAATCACGAATCGAAAAGATCATGAATGGAAAAAAATCACCAATCGAACAAATCGTGAATCGATTTTGAATCGAATCGCGAGGTACCAAAAGATTCCCACCCGTAGTTACAAGTAAATGATAATGCAGTAGACAAGGTACGCTGTTTCGCTGCCACATTGAATTGCCATTTGACAAATGCATTCCCATTTAAATTGCGGATTGCATTGCCACTTTGCACATTGAATCGGCACTTGAAAAAAGCATTTCCATTTGAACAAAGACTCAAAAAAAGCTTGCCAATATGAAATGCAATGTAATAAGCGTTCGTTCAAAATGGTATTCAAAATAATACAAGCTGCATTTTGACACGTTGAATTGCCATTTGAAAAATGCATAATATCTTTTTCATTATGAGGAACGCTTCAAGAATTTACGCGTCATCCTTCTTTGCTCTGCGCCAGGGGCCAATGCTAATCTTCTCTGTATCGTTCCAATTTTAGTATAACCCTAACCCGCTAGCTCACTGACAACGACAATTACTGTTAAAGAATAAATTACTCACGATTGTCTGATTTACAGATCCGCCATGGCAGTGTTTTACGGAAGTTGGTGTCCACATTTGCATTACTGCTACTTCGGACAGTTCTAAATCGAATCTAAACTAAGTTGTCGTCAAGTTTGACAAATACATTGTTGTTGGTAGCCAAGCATATTTTGAGGTCCTAGAGAGGCACAGGGGCCCAAAATGAGGAACGCTTCACGAATTTGCGTGTCATCCTTGCGCAGGGGCCATGCTAATCTTCTCTGTATCGTTCCAATTTTAGTATATGTGCTACCGAAGTAAGCACAGACTATCACCCTGGGGAAGCCCTATCTGTAGACCAAAACCTGGTCAAAACATCACAGGGGAGTCTCAGCAACTACACTCCCAAATTAGCCTTTCAACAGACACCAGATAACTATCTGAAACTAAGAAATGACTTGGCACAGAACGACGACAATCTTCAACTGTTTCTTTTATTGACTGCAGTTGAAGACTGTCAAATATTATGAGTTCACTACCGTCAACATAGACCAGTTGGCCAAGGGGACAAGTATGGCGCTGGTTTAGTCTTCACTCAGAACAGGATTGGTTGTCCTGGGTCTCAACAGCGTTCTCTAACCACGATTGGTGCTCCGGAACAAAAGGATTGAGTACGTGTATTCTTACGTAACAGTTCTCCTCCCCCAGCTCCTCAACATAGAGAGAGCAGCTCCTCCCCTCCACAACATAGAGAGAGCAGCTCCTCCCCTCCACAACATAGAGAGAGCAGCTCCTCCCCTCCACAACATAGAGAGAGCAGCTCCTCCCCTCCACAACATAGAGAGCAGCTCCTCCCCTCCACAACATAGAGAGAGCAGGCTGGCCTTTGTTCCTCCCCCCTTCCTCCACTCCTCGCTGAAAGCTGAGCTTGTTCTTCAGCATTCTAGCCACTTCCCCTCCCACAGCTCCTCCACTCCACAGCGTAAAGAGGGAGCTACCTACATGAGAACACCACTAGATGTCCACCGTGAGCTGCCAGGGATGTATGGCCCCATGAACAGATATCCCCACCAGGGGCCATGCTAATCTTCTCTGTATGTTCCAAGTTTAGTAAGTGTGCTGCTGAAGCAAGCACAGACGGTTCAATGTCATCCAAGTCACTGAACGAGGAAGTGACGTCCTAACTGAAGACCCGCCTGACGAGTCATTGACAGATTGCATTTTAATTTTGATGCAAAAAGAACGTGGTGACAAGTAGGGGTGGGGGTCTCCTAGCGATTCATATCGATTCACAAACGTAAAAAATCGTTTCGTTTTGTATTTTTTTTTATTTTTTATAACAATTAGTTTACTAAACTGCAAGAAAGACAATAAATGTCAAGGTTTTGATGCATTGGGATTTTTTTCTTCAACACTTAAATGCCCATCACAGTCAAATAGAAACAAGTAACACTGAAGAGCAAACTGGAATCAAATGTAAGCATATATTGAATAGAAATTTGATTAAAAATCGAAGAAAAAACACCTGAATGGAAAAAATCAAAAAATCATGAATCGAAAAGAACATGAATGGAAAAAAATCACCAATCGAACAAATCGTGAATCGATTTTGAATCGAATCGCGAGGTACCAAAAAATTCCCACCCGTAGTTACAAGTAAATGATAATGCAGTAGACAAGGTACGCTGTTTCGCTGCCACATTGAATTGCCATTTGACAAATGCATTTGCATTACTGCTACTTCGGACAGTTCTAAATCGAATCTAAACTAAGTTGTCGTCATGTTTGACAAATACATTGTTGTTGGTGGCCAAGCATATTTTGAGGTCCTAGAGAGGCACAGGGGCCCAAAATGAGGAACGCTTCACGAATTTGCGTGTCATCCTTGCGCAGGGGCCATGCTAATCTTCTCTGTATCGTTCCAATTTTAGTATATGTGCTACCGAAGTAAGCACAGACTATCACCCTGGGGAAGCCCTATCTGTAGACCAAAACCTGGTCAAAACATCACAGGGGAGTCTCAGCAACTACACTCCCAAATTAGCCTTTCAACAGACACCAGATAACTATCTGAAACTAAGAAATGACTTGGCACAGAACGACGACAATCTTCAACTGTTTCTTTTATTGACTGCAGTTGAAGACTGTCAAATATTATGAGTTCACTACCGTCAACATAGACCAGTTGGCCAAGGGGACAAGTATGGCGCTGGTTTAGTCTTCACTCAGAACAGGATTGGTTGTCCTGGGTCTCAACAGCGTTCTCTAACCACGATTGGTGCTCCGGAACAAAAGGATTGAGTACGTGTATTCTTACGTAACAGTTCTCCCCCCCAGCTCCTCAACATAGAGAGAACAGCTCCTCCCCTCCACAACATAGAGAGAGCAGCTCCTCCCCTCCACAACATAGAGAGAGCAGCTCCTCCCCTCCACAACATAGAGAGAGCAGCTCCTCCCCTCCACAACATAGAGAGCAGCTCCTCCCCTCCACAACATAGAGAGAGTAGCTCCTCCCCCCCACAACATAGAGAGAGCAGGCTGGCCTTTGTTCCTCCCCCCTTCCTCCACTCCTCGCTGAAAGCTGAGCTTGTTCTTCAGCATTCTAGCCACTTCCCCTCCCACAGCTCCTCCACTCCACAGCGTAAAGAGGGAGCTACCTACATGAGAACACCACTAGATGTCCACCGTGAGCTGCCAGGGATGTATGGCCCCATGAACAGATATCCCCACCAGGGGCCATGCTAATCTTCTCTGTATGTTCCAAGTTTAGTAAGTGTGCTGCTGAAGCAAGCACAGACGGTTCAATGTCATCCAAGTCACTGAACGAGGAAGTGACGTCCTAACTGAAGACCCGCCTGACGAGTCATTGACAGATTGCATTTTAATTTTGATGCAAAAAGAACGTGGTGACAAGTAGGGGTGGGGGTCTCCTAGCGATTCATATCGATTCACAAACGTAAAAAATCGTTTCGTTTTTTATTTTTTTTTATTTTTTATAACAATTAGTTTACTAAACTGCAAGAAAGACAATAAATGTCAAGGTTTTGATGCATTGGGATTTTTTTCTTCAACACTTAAATGCCCATCACAGTCAAATAGAAACAAGTAACACTGAAGAGCAAACTGGAATCAAATGTAAGCATATATTGAATAGAAATTTGATTAAAAATCGAAGAAAAAACACCTGAATGGAAAAAATCAAAAAATCATGAATCGAAAAGAACATGAATGGAAAAAAATCACCAATCGAACAAATCGTGAATCGATTTTGAATCGAATCGCGAGGTACCAAAAGATTCCCACCCGTAGTTACAAGTAAATGATAATGCAGTAGACAAGGTACGCTGTTTCGCTGCCACATTGAATTGCCATTTGACAAATGCATTTGCATTACTGCTACTTCGGACAGTTCTAAATCGAATCTAAACTAAGTTGTCGTCATGTTTGACAAATACATTGTTGTTGGTGGCCAAGCATATTTTGAGGTCCTAGAGAGGCACAGGGGCCCAAAATGAGGAACGCTTCACGAATTTGCGTGTCATCCTTGCGCAGGGGCCATGCTAATCTTCTCTGTATCGTTCCAATTTTAGTATATGTGCTACCGAAGTAAGCACAGACTATCACCCTGGGGAAGCCCTATCTGTAGACCAAAACCTGGTCAAAACATCACAGGGGAGTCTCAGCAACTACACTCCCAAATTAGCCTTTCAACAGACACCAGATAACTATCTGAAACTAAGAAATGACTTGGCACAGAACGACGACAATCTTCAACTGTTTCTTTTATTGACTGCAGTTGAAGACTGTCAAATATTATGAGTTCACTACCGTCAACATAGACCAGTTGGCCAAGGGGACAAGTATGGCGCTGGTTTAGTCTTCACTCAGAACAGGATTGGTTGTCCTGGGTCTCAACAGCGTTCTCTAACCACGATTGGTGCTCCGGAACAAAAGGATTGAGTACGTGTATTCTTACGTAACAGTTCTCCCCCCCAGCTCCTCAACATAGAGAGAACAGCTCCTCCCCTCCACAACATAGAGAGAGCAGCTCCTCCCCTCCACAACATAGAGAGAGCAGCTCCTCCCCTCCACAACATAGAGAGAGCAGCTCCTCCCCTCCACAACATAGAGAGCAGCTCCTCCCCTCCACAACATAGAGAGAGTAGCTCCTCCCCCCCACAACATAGAGAGAGCAGGCTGGCCTTTGTTCCTCCCCCCTTCCTCCACTCCTCGCTGAAAGCTGAGCTTGTTCTTCAGCATTCTAGCCACTTCCCCTCCCACAGCTCCTCCACTCCACAGCGTAAAGAGGGAGCTACCTACATGAGAACACCACTAGATGTCCACCGTGAGCTGCCAGGGATGTATGGCCCCATGAACAGATATCCCCACCAGGGGCCATGCTAATCTTCTCTGTATGTTCCAAGTTTAGTAAGTGTGCTGCTGAAGCAAGCACAGACGGTTCAATGTCATCCAAGTCACTGAACGAGGAAGTGACGTCCTAACTGAAGACCCGCCTGACGAGTCATTGACAGATTGCATTTTAATTTTGATGCAAAAAGAACGTGGTGACAAGTAGGGGTGGGGGTCTCCTAGCGATTCATATCGATTCACAAACGTAAAAAATCGTTTCGTTTTTTATTTTTTTTTATTTTTTATAACAATTAGTTTACTAAACTGCAAGAAAGACAATAAATGTCAAGGTTTTGATGCATTGGGATTTTTTTCTTCAACACTTAAATGCCCATCACAGTCAAATAGAAACAAGTAACACTGAAGAGCAAACTGGAATCAAATGTAAGCATATATTGAATAGAAATTTGATTAAAAATCGAAGAAAAAACACCTGAATGGAAAAAATCAAAAAATCATGAATCGAAAAGAACATGAATGGAAAAAAATCACCAATCGAACAAATCGTGAATCGATTTTGAATCGAATCGCGAGGTACCAAAAGATTCCCACCCGTAGTTACAAGTAAATGATAATGCAGTAGACAAGGTACGCTGTTTCGCTGCCACATTGAATTGCCATTTGACAAATGCATTTGCATTACTGCTACTTCGGACAGTTCTAAATCGAATCTAAACTAAGTTGTCGTCATGTTTGACAAATACATTGTTGTTGGTGGCCAAGCATATTTTGAGGTCCTAGAGAGGCACAGGGGCCCAAAATGAGGAACGCTTCACGAATTTGCGTGTCATCCTTGCGCAGGGGCCATGCTAATCTTCTCTGTATCGTTCCAATTTTAGTATATGTGCTACCGAAGTAAGCACAGACTATCACCCTGGGGAAGCCCTATCTGTAGACCAAAACCTGGTCAAAACATCACAGGGGAGTCTCAGCAACTACACTCCCAAATTAGCCTTTCAACAGACACCAGATAACTATCTGAAACTAAGAAATGACTTGGCACAGAACGACGACAATCTTCAACTGTTTCTTTTATTGACTGCAGTTGAAGACTGTCAAATATTATGAGTTCACTACCGTCAACATAGACCAGTTGGCCAAGGGGACAAGTATGGCGCTGGTTTAGTCTTCACTCAGAACAGGATTGGTTGTCCTGGGTCTCAACAGCGTTCTCTAACCACGATTGGTGCTCCGGAACAAAAGGATTGAGTACGTGTATTCTTACGTAACAGTTCTCCCCCCCAGCTCCTCAACATAGAGAGAACAGCTCCTCCCCTCCACAACATAGAGAGAGCAGCTCCTCCCCTCCACAACATAGAGAGAGCAGCTCCTCCCCTCCACAACATAGAGAGAGCAGCTCCTCCCCTCCACAACATAGAGAGCAGCTCCTCCCCTCCACAACATAGAGAGAGTAGCTCCTCCCCCCCACAACATAGAGAGAGCAGCTCCTCCCCTCCACAACATAGAGAGAGCAGGCTGGCCTTTGTTCCTCCCCCCTTCCTCCACTCCCCCGCTGAAAGCTGAGCTTGTTCTTCAGCATTCTAGCCACTTCCCCTCCCACAGCTCCTCCACTCCACAGCGTAAAGAGGGAGCTACCTACATGAGAACACCACTAGATGTCCACCGTGAGCTGCCAGGGATGTATGGCCCCATGAACAGATATCCCCGCCAGGGGCCATGCTAATCTTCTCTGTATGTTCCAAGTTTAGTATGTGTGCTGCTGAAGCAAGCACAGACGGTTCAATGTCATCCAAGTCACTGAACGAGGAAGTGACGTCCTAACTGAAGACCCGCCTGACGAGTTATTGACAGATTGCATTTGAATTTTGATGCAAAAAGAACGTGGTGACAAGTAGGGGTGGGGGTCTCCTAGCGATTCATATCGATTCACAAACGTAAAAAATCGTTTCGTTTTTTATTTTATTTTTTATAACAATGAGTTTACTAAACTGCAAGAAAGACAATAAATGTCAAGGTTTTGATGCATTGGGATTTTTTTCTTCAACACTTAAATGCCCATCACAGTCAAATAGAAACAAGTAACACTGAAGAGCAAACTGGAATCAAATGTAAGCATATATTGAATAGAAATTTGATAAAAAATCGAAGAAAAAACACTTGAATGGAAAAAATCAAAAAATCATGAATCGAAAAGAACATGAATCGAAAAGATCATGAAAAGGAAAAGATCATGAATGGAAAAAATCACGAATCGAAAAGATCATGAATGGAAAAAAATCACCAATCGAACAAATCGTGAATCGATTTTGAATCGAATCGCGAGGTACCAAAAGATTCCCACCCGTAGTTACAAGTAAATGATAATGCAGTAGACAAGGTACGCTGTTTCGCTGCCACATTGAATTGCCATTTGACAAATGCATTCCCATTTAAATTGCGGATTGCATTGCCACTTTGCACATTGAATCGGCACTTGAAAAAAGCATTTCCATTTGAACAAAGACTCAAAAAAAGCTTGCCAATATGAAATGCAATGTAATAAGCGTTCGTTCAAAATGGTATTCAAAATAATACAAGCTGCATTTTGACACGTTGAATTGCCATTTGAAAAATGCATAATATCTTTTTCATTGTGAGGAACGCTTCAAGAATTTACGCGTCATCCTTCTTTGCTCTGCGCCAGGGGCCAATGCTAATCTTCTCTGTATCGTTCCAATTTTAGTATAACCCTAACCCGCTAGCTCACTGACAACGACAATTACTGTTAAAGAATAAATTACTCACGATTGTCTGATTTACAGATCCGCCATGGCAGTGTTTTACGGAAGTTGGTGTCCACATTTGCATTACTGCTACTTCGGACAGTTCTAAATCGAATCTAAACTAAGTTGTCGTCAAGTTTGACAAATACATTGTTGTTGGTAGCCAAGCATATTTTGAGGTCCTAGAGAGGCACAGGGGCCCAAAATGAGGAACGCTTCACGAATTTGCGTGTCATCCTTGCGCAGGGGCCATGCTAATCTTCTCTGTATCGTTCCAATTTTAGTATATGTGCTACCGAAGTAAGCACAGACTATCACCCTGGGGAAGCCCTATCTGTAGACCAAAACCTGGTCAAAACATCACAGGGGAGTCTCAGCAACTACACTCCCAAATTAGCCTTTCAACAGACACCAGATAACTATCTGAAACTAAGAAATGACTTGGCACAGAACGACGACAATCTTCAACTGTTTCTTTTATTGACTGCAGTTGAAGACTGTCAAATATTATGAGTTCACTACCGTCAACATAGACCAGTTGGCCAAGGGGACAAGTATGGCGCTGGTTTAGTCTTCTCTCAGAACAGGATTGGTTGTCCTGGGTCTCAACAGCGTTCTCTAACCACGATTGGTGCTCCGGAACAAAAGGATTGAGTACGTGTATTCTTACGTAACAGTTCTCCTCCCCCAGCTCCTCAACATAGAGAGAGCAGCTCCTCCCCTCCACAACATAGAGAGAGCAGCTCCTCCCCTCCACAACATAGAGAGAGCAGCTCCTCCCCTCCACAACATAGAGAGAGCAGCTCCTCCCCTCCACAACATAGAGAGCAGCTCCTCCCCTCCACAACATAGAGAGAGCAGGCTGGCCTTTGTTCCTCCCCCCTTCCTCCACTCCTCGCTGAAAGCTGAGCTTGTTCTTCAGCATTCTAGCCACTTCCCCTCCCACAGCTCCTCCACTCCACAGCGTAAAGAGGGAGCTACCTACATGAGAACACCACTAGATGTCCACCGTGAGCTGCCAGGGATGTATGGCCCCATGAACAGATATCCCCGCCAGGGGCCATGCTAATCTTCTCTGTATGTTCCAAGTTTAGTAAGTGTGCTGCTGAAGCAAGCACAGACGGTTCAATGTCATCCAAGTCACTGAACGAGGAAGTGACGTCCTAACTGAAGACCCGCCTGACGAGTCATTGACAGATTGCATTTTAATTTTGATGCAAAAAGAACGTGGTGACAAGTAGGGGTGGGGGTCTCCTAGCGATTCATATCGATTCACAAACGTAAAAAATCTTTTTTTATTTTTTTTTATTTTTTATAACAATGAGTTTACTAAACTGCAAGAAAGACAATAAATGTCAAGGTTTTGATGCATTGGGATTTTTTTCTTCAACACTTAAATGCCCATCACAGTCAAATAGAAACAAGTAACACTGAAGAGCAAACTGGAATCAAATGTAAGCATATATTGAATAGAAATTTGATTAAAAATCGAAGAAAAAACACCTGAATGGAAAAAATCAAAAAATCATGAATCGAAAAGAACATGAATGGAAAAAAATCACCAATCGAACAAATCGTTAATCGATTTTGAATCGAATCGCGAGGTACCAAAAGATTCCCACCCGTAGTTACAAGTAAATGATAATGCAGTAGACAAGGTACGCTGTTTCGCTGCCACATTGAATTGCCATTTGACAAATGCATTTGCATTACTGCTACTTCGGACAGTTCTAAATCGAATCTAAACTAAGTTGTCGTCATGTTTGACAAATACATTGTTGTTGGTGGCCAAGCATATTTTGAGGTCCTAGAGAGGCACAGGGGCCCAAAATGAGGAACGCTTCACGAATTTGCGTGTCATCCTTGCGCAGGGGCCATGCTAATCTTCTCTGTATCGTTCCAATTTTAGTATATGTGCTACCGAAGTAAGCACAGACTATCACCCTGGGGAAGCCCTATCTGTAGACCAAAACCTGGTCAAAACATCACAGGGGAGTCTCAGCAACTACACTCCCAAATTAGCCTTTCAACAGACACCAGATAACTATCTGAAACTAAGAAATGACTTGGCACAGAACGACGACAATCTTCAACTGTTTCTTTTATTGACTGCAGTTGAAGACTGTCAAATATTATGAGTTCACTACCGTCAACATAGACCAGTTGGCCAAGGGGACAAGTATGGCGCTGGTTTAGTCTTCACTCAGAACAGGATTGGTTGTCCTGGGTCTCAACAGCGTTCTCTAACCACGATTGGTGCTCCGGAACAAAAGGATTGAGTACGTGTATTCTTACGTAACAGTTCTCCTCCCCCAGCTCCTCAACATAGAGAGAACAGCTCCTCCCCTCCACAACATAGAGAGAGCAGCTCCTCCCCTCCACAACATAGAGAGAGCAGCTCCTCCCCTCCACAACATAGAGAGAGCAGCTCCTCCCCTCCACAACATAGAGAGAGCAGCTCCTCCCCTCCACAACATAGAGAGAGTAGCTCCTCCCCCCCACAACATAGAGAGAGCAGCTCCTCCCCTCCACAACATAGAGAGAGCAGGCTGGCCTTTGTTCCTCCCCCCTTCCTCCACTCCCCCGCTGAAAGCTGAGCTTGTTCTTCAGCATTCTAGCCACTTCCCCTCCCACAGCTCCTCCACTCCACAGCGTAAAGAGGGAGCTACCTACATGAGAACACCACTAGATGTCCACCGTGAGCTGCCAGGGATGTATGGCCCCATGAACAGATATCCCCGCCAGGGGCCATGCTAATCTTCTCTGTATGTTCCAAGTTTAGTAAGTGTGCTGCTGAAGCAAGCACAGACGGTTCAATGTCATCCAAGTCACTGAACGAGGAAGTGACGTCCTAACTGAAGACCCGCCTGACGAGTCATTGACAGATTGCATTTTAATTTTGATGCAAAAAGAACGTGGTGACAAGTAGGGGTGGGGGTCTCCTAGCGATTCATATCGATTCACAAAGGTAAAAAATCTTTTTTTATTTTTTTTTATTTTTTATAACAATTAGTTTACTAAACTGCAAGAAAGACAATAAATGTCAAGGTTTTGATGCATTGGGATTTTTTTCTTCAACACTTAAATGCCCATCACAGTCAAATAGAAACAAGTAACACTGAAGAGCAAACTGGAATCAAATGTAAGCATATATTGAATAGAAATTTGATTAAAAATCGAAGAAAAAACACTTGAATGGAAAAAATCAAAAAATCATGAATCGAAAAGAACATGAATCGAAAAGATCATGAAATGGAAAAGATCATGAATGGAAAAAATCACGAATCGAAAAGATCATGAATGGAAAAAAATCACCAATCGAACAAATCGTGAATCGATTTTGAATCGAATCGCGAGGTACCAAAAGATTCCCACCCGTAGTTACAAGTAAATGATAATGCAGTAGACAAGGTACGCTGTTTCGCTGCCACATTGAATTGCCATTTGACAAATGCATTCCCATTTAAATTGCGGATTGCATTGCCACTTTGCACATTGAATCGGCACTTGAAAAAAGCATTTCCATTTGAACAAAGACTCAAAAAAAGCTTGCCAATATGAAATGCAATGTAATAAGCGTTCGTTCAAAATGGTATTCAAAATAATACAAGCTGCATTTTGACACGTTGAATTGCCATTTGAAAAATGCATAATATCTTTTTCATTGTGAGGAACGCTTCAAGAATTTACGCGTCATCCTTCTTTGCTCTGCGCCAGGGGCCAATGCTAATCTTCTCTGTATCGTTCCAATTTTAGTATAACCCTAACCCGCTAGCTCACTGACAACGACAATTACTGTTAAAGAATAAATTACTCACGGATGTCTGATTTACAGATCCGCCATGGCAGTGTTTTACGGAAGTTGGCGTCCACATTTGCATTACTGCTACTTTGGACAGTTCTAAATCGAATCTAAACTAAGTTGTCGTCAAGTTTGACAAATACATTGTTGTTGGTGGCCAAGCATATTTTGAGGTCCTAGAGAGGCACAGGGGCCCAAAATGAGGAACGCTTCACGAATTTGCGTGTCATCCTTGCGCAGGGGCCATGCTAATCTTCTCTGTATCGTTCCAATTTTAGTATATGTGCTACCGAAGTAAGCACAGACTATCACCCTGGGGAAGCCCTATCTGTAGACCAAAACCTGGTCAAAACATCACAGGGGAGTCTCAGCAACTACACTCCCAAATTAGCCTTTCAACAGACACCAGATAACTATCTGAAACTAAGAAATGACTTGGCACAGAACGACGACAATCTTCAACTGTTTCTTTTATTGACTGCAGTTGAAGACTGTCAAATATTATGAGTTCACTACCGTCAACATAGACCAGTTGGCCAAGGGGACAAGTATGGCGCTGGTTTAGTCTTCACTCAGAACAGGATTGGTTGTCCTGGGTCTCAACAGCGTTCTCTAACCACGATTGGTGCTCCGGAACAAAAGGATTGAGTACGTGTATTCTTACGTAACAGTTCTCCTCCCCCAGCTCCTCAACATAGAGAGAACAGCTCCTCCCCTCCACAACATAGAGAGAGCAGCTCCTCCCCTCCACAACATAGAGAGAGCAGCTCCTCCCCTCCACAACATAGAGAGAGCAGCTCCTCCCCTCCACAACATAGAGAGAGCAGCTCCTCCCCTCCACAACATAGAGAGAGTAGCTCCTCCCCCCCACAACATAGAGAGAGCAGCTCCTCCCCTCCACAACATAGAGAGAGCAGGCTGGCCTTTGTTCCTCCCCCCTTCCTCCACTCCCCCGCTGAAAGCTGAGCTTGTTCTTCAGCATTCTAGCCACTTCCCCTCCCACAGCTCCTCCACTCCACAGCGTAAAGAGGGAGCTACCTACATGAGAACACCACTAGATGTCCACCGTGAGCTGCCAGGGATGTATGGCCCCATGAACAGATATCCCCGCCAGGGGCCATGCTAATCTTCTCTGTATGTTCCAAGTTTAGTAAGTGTGCTGCTGAAGCAAGCACAGACGGTTCAATGTCATCCAAGTCACTGAACGAGGAAGTGACGTCCTAACTGAAGACCCGCCTGACGAGTTATTGACAGATTGCATTTTAATTTTGATGCAAAAAGAACGTGGTGACAAGTAGGGGTGGGGGTCTCCTAGCGATTCATATCGATTCACAAAGGTAAAAAATCTTTTTTTTTTTTTTTTTTTTTTTTATAACAATTAGTTTACTAAACTGCAAGAAAGACAATAAATGTCAAGGTTTTGATGCATTGGGATTTTTTTCTTCAACACTTAAATGCCCATCACAGTCAAATAGAAACAAGTAACACTGAAGAGCAAACTGGAATCAAATGTAAGCATATATTGAATAGAAATTTGATTAAAAATCGAAGAAAAAACACTTGAATGGAAAAAATCAAAAAATCATGAATCGAAAAGAACATGAATCGAAAAGATCATGAAATGGAAAAGATCATGAATGGAAAAAATCACGAATCGAAAAGATCATGAATGGAAAAAAATCACCAATCGAACAAATCGTGAATCGATTTTGAATCGAATCGCGAGGTACCAAAAGATTCCCACCCGTAGTTACAAGTAAATGATAATGCAGTAGACAAGGTACGCTGTTTCGCTGCCACATTGAATTGCCATTTGACAAATGCATTCCCATTTAAATTGCGGATTGCATTGCCACTTTGCACATTGAATCGGCACTTGAAAAAAGCATTTCCATTTGAACAAAGACTCAAAAAAAGCTTGCCAATATGAAATGCAATGTAATAAGCGTTCGTTCAAAATGGTATTCAAAATAATACAAGCTGCATTTTGACACGTTGAATTGCCATTTGAAAAATGCATAATATCTTTTTCATTGTGAGGAACGCTTCAAGAATTTACGCGTCATCCTTCTTTGCTCTGCGCCAGGGGCCAATGCTAATCTTCTCTGTATCGTTCCAATTTTAGTATAACCCTAACCCGCTAGCTCACTGACAACGACAATTACTGTTAAAGAATAAATTACTCACGGATGTCTGATTTACAGATCCGCCATGGCAGTGTTTTACGGAAGTTGGCGTCCACATTTGCATTACTGCTACTTTGGACAGTTCTAAATCGAATCTAAACTAAGTTGTCGTCATGTTTGACAAATACATTGTTGTTGGTGGCCAAGCATATTTTGAGGTCCTAGAGAGGCACAGGGGCCCAAAATGAGGAACGCTTCACGAATTTGCGTGTCATCCTTGCGCAGGGGCCATGCTAATCTTCTCTGTATCGTTCCAATTTTAGTATATGTGCTACCGAAGTAAGCACAGACTATCACCCTGGGGAAGCCCTATCTGTAGACCAAAACCTGGTCAAAACATCACAGGGGAGTCTCAGCAACTACACTCCCAAATTAGCCTTTCAACAGACACCAGATAACTATCTGAAACTAAGAAATGACTTGGCACAGAACGACGACAATCTTCAACTGTTTCTTTTATTGACTGCAGTTGAAGACTGTCAAATATTATGAGTTCACTACCGTCAACATAGACCAGTTGGCCAAGGGGACAAGTATGGCGCTGGTTTAGTCTTCACTCAGAACAGGATTGGTTGTCCTGGGTCTCAACAGCGTTCTCTAACCACGATTGGTGCTCCGGAACAAAAGGATTGAGTACGTGTATTCTTACGTAACAGTTCTCCTCCCCCAGCTCCTCAACATAGAGAGAACAGCTCCTCCCCTCCACAACATAGAGAGAGCAGCTCCTCCCCTCCACAACATAGAGAGAGCAGCTCCTCCCTTCCACAACATAGAGAGAGCAGCTCCTCCCCTCCACAACATAGAGAGAGCAGCTCCTCCCCTCCACAACATAGAGAGAGTAGCTCCTCCCCCCCACAACATAGAGAGAGCAGCTCCTCCCCTCCACAACATAGAGAGAGCAGGCTGGCCTTTGTTCCTCCCCCCTTCCTCCACTCCCCCGCTGAAAGCTGAGCTTGTTCTTCAGCATTCTAGCCACTTCCCCTCCCACAGCTCCTCCACTCCACAGCGTAAAGAGGGAGCTACCTACATGAGAACACCACTAGATGTCCACCGTGAGCTGCCAGGGATGTATGGCCCCATGAACAGATATCCCCGCCAGGGGCCATGCTAATCTTCTCTGTATGTTCCAAGTTTAGTATGTGTGCCGCTGAAGCAAGCACAGACGGTTCAATGTCATCCAAGTCACTGAACGAGGAAGTGACGTCCTCACTGAAGACCCGCCTGACGAGTCATTGACAGATTGCATTTTAATTTTGATGCAAAAAGAACGTGGTGACAAGTAGGGGTGGGGGTCTCCTAGCGATTCATATCGATTCACAAAGGTAAAAAATCGTTTCGTTTTTTATTTTATTTTTTATAACAATGAGTTTACTAAACTGCAAGAAAGACAATAAATGTCAAGGTTTTGATGCATTGGGATTTTTTTCTTCAACACTTAAATGCCCATCACAGTCAAATAGAAACAAGTAACACTGAAGAGCAAACTGGAATCAAATGTAAGCATATATTGAATAGAAATTTGATTAAAAATCGAAGAAAAAACACTTGAATGGAAAAAATCAAAAAATCATGAATCGAAAAGAACATGAATCGAAAAGATCATGAAATGGAAAAGATCATGAATGGAAAAAATCACGAATCGAAAAGATCATGAATGGAAAAAAATCACCAATCGAACAAATCGTGAATCGATTTTGAATCGAATCGCGAGGTACCAAAAGATTCCCACCCGTAGTTACAAGTAAATGATAATGCAGTAGACGAGGTACGCTGTTTCGCTGCCACATTGAATTGCCATTTGACAAATGCATTCCCATTTAAATTGCGGATTGCATTGCCACTTTGCACATTGAATCGGCACTTGAAAAAAGCATTTCCATTTGAACAAAGACTCAAAAAAAGCTTGCCAATATGAAATGCAATGTAATAAGCGTTCGTTCAAATGGTATTCAAAATAATACAAGCTGCATTTTGACACGTTGAATTGCCATTTGAAAAATGCATAATATCTTTTTCATTGTGAGGAACGCTACAAGAATTTACGCGTCATCCTTCTTTGCTCTGCGCCAGGGGCCAATGCTAAACTTCTCTGTATCGTTCCAATTTTAGTATAACCCTAACCCGCTAGCTCACTGACAACGACAATTACTGTTAAAGAATAAATTACTCACGATTGTCTGATTTACAGATCCGCCATGGCAGTGTTTT
The DNA here is from genome assembly GCF_038355195.1 of Osmerus mordax. Classification (NCBI taxonomy): domain Eukaryota; kingdom Metazoa; phylum Chordata; class Actinopteri; order Osmeriformes; family Osmeridae; genus Osmerus; species Osmerus mordax. The sequence goes on along the minus strand of NC_090052.1, from coordinate 908,556 downwards.
ACGGAAGTTGGCGTCCACATTTGCATTACTGCTACTTCGGACAGTTCTAAATCGAATCTAAACTAAGTTGTCGTCATGTTTGACAAATACATTGTTGTTGGTGGCCAAGCATATTTTGAGGTCCTAGAGAGGCACAGGGGCCCAAAATGAGGAACGCTTCACGAATTTGCGTGTCATCCTTGCGCAGGGGCCATGCTAATCTTCTCTGTATCGTTCCAATTTTAGTATATGTGCTACCGAAGTAAGCACAGACTATCACCCTGGGGAAGCCCTATCTGTAGACCAAAACCTGGTCAAAACATCACAGGGGAGTCTCAGCAACTACACTCCCAAATTAGCCTTTCAACAGACACCAGATAACTATCTGAAACTAAGAAATGACTTGGCACAGAACGACGACAATCTTCAACTGTTTCTTTTATTGACTGCAGTTGAAGACTGTCAAATATTATGAGTTCACTACCGTCAACATAGACCAGTTGGCCAAGGGGACAAGTATGGCGCTGGTTTAGTCTTCTCTCAGAACAGGATTGGTTGTCCTGGGTCTCAACAGCGTTCTCTAACCACGATTGGTGCTCCGGAACAAAAGGATTGAGTACGTGTATTCTTACGTAACAGTTCTCCTCCCCCAGCTCCTCAACATAGAGAGAGCAGCTCCTCCCCTCCACAACATAGAGAGAGCAGCTCCTCCCCTCCACAACATAGAGAGAGCAGCTCCTCCCCTCCACAACATAGAGAGAGCAGCTCCTCCCCTCCACAACATAGAGAGAGCAGGCTGGCCTTTGTTCCTCCCCCCTTCCTCCACTCCTCGCTGAAAGCTGAGCTTGTTCTTCAGCATTCTAGCCACTTCCCCTCCCACAGCTCCTCCACTCCACAGCGTAAAGAGGGAGCTACCTACATGAGAACACCACTAGATGTCCACCGTGAGCTGCCAGGGATGTATGGCCCCATGAACAGATATCCCCGCCAGGGGCCATGCTAATCTTCTCTGTATGTTCCAAGTTTAGTAAGTGTGCTGCTGAAGCAAGCACAGACGGTTCAATGTCATCCAAGTCACTGAACGAGGAAGTGACGTCCTAACTGAAGACCCGCCTGACGAGTCATTGACAGATTGCATTTTAATTTTGATGCAAAAAGAACGTGGTGACAAGTAGGGGTGGGGGTCTCCTAGCGATTCATATCGATTCACAAACGTAAAAAATCTTTTTTTATTTTTTTTTATTTTTTATAACAATGAGTTTACTAAACTGCAAGAAAGACAATAAATGTCAAGGTTTTGATGCATTGGGATTTTTTTCTTCAACACTTAAATGCCCATCACAGTCAAATAGAAACAAGTAACACTGAAGAGCAAACTGGAATCAAATGTAAGCATATATTGAATAGAAATTTGATTAAAAATCGAAGAAAAAACACCTGAATGGAAAAAATCAAAAAATCATGAATCGAAAAGAACATGAATGGAAAAAAATCACCAATCGAACAAATCGTGAATCGATTTTGAATCGAATCGCGAGGTACCAAAAGATTCCCACCCGTAGTTACAAGTAAATGATAATGCAGTAGACAAGGTACGCTGTTTCGCTGCCACATTGAATTGCCATTTGACAAATGCATTTGCATTACTGCTACTTCGGACAGTTCTAAATCGAATCTAAACTAAGTTGTCGTCATGTTTGACAAATACATTGTTGTTGGTGGCCAAGCATATTTTGAGGTCCTAGAGAGGCACAGGGGCCCAAAATGAGGAACGCTTCACGAATTTGCGTGTCATCCTTGCGCAGGGGCCATGCTAATCTTCTCTGTATCGTTCCAATTTTAGTATATGTGCTACCGAAGTAAGCACAGACTATCACCCTGGGGAAGCCCTATCTGTAGACCAAAACCTGGTCAAAACATCACAGGGGAGTCTCAGCAACTACACTCCCAAATTAGCCTTTCAACAGACACCAGATAACTATCTGAAACTAAGAAATGACTTGGCACAGAACGACGACAATCTTCAACTGTTTCTTTTATTGACTGCAGTTGAAGACTGTCAAATATTATGAGTTCACTACCGTCAACATAGACCAGTGGGCCAAGGGGACAAGTATGGCGCTGGTTTAGTCTTCACTCAGAACAGGATTGGTTGTCCTGGGTCTCAACAGCGTTCTCTAACCACGATTGGTGCTCCGGAACAAAAGGATTGAGTACGTGTATTCTTACGTAACAGTTCTCCTCCCCCAGCTCCTCAACATAGAGAGAACAGCTCCTCCCCTCCACAACATAGAGAGAGCAGCTCCTCCCCTCCACAACATAGAGAGAGCAGCTCCTCCCCTCCACAACATAGAGAGAGCAGCTCCTCCCCTCCACAACATAGAGAGCAGCTCCTCCCCTCCACAACATAGAGAGAGTAGCTCCTCCCCCCCACAACATAGAGAGAGCAGCTCCTCCCCTCCACAACATAGAGAGAGCAGGCTGGCCTTTGTTCCTCCCCCCTTCCTCCACTCCCCCGCTGAAAGCTGAGCTTGTTCTTCAGCATTCTAGCCACTTCCCCTCCCACAGCTCCTCCACTCCACAGCGTAAAGAGGGAGCTACCTACATGAGAACACCACTAGATGTCCACCGTGAGCTGCCAGGGATGTATGGCCCCATGAACAGATATCCCCGCCAGGGGCCATGCTAATCTTCTCTGTATGTTCCAAGTTTAGTAAGTGTGCTGCTGAAGCAAGCACAGACGGTTCAATGTCATCCAAGTCACTGAACGAGGAAGTGACGTCCTAACTGAAGACCCGCCTGACGAGTCATTGACAGATTGCATTTTAATTTTGATGCAAAAAGAACGTGGTGACAAGTAGGGGTGGGGGTCTCCTAGCGATTCATATCGATTCACAAACGTAAAAAATCTTTTTTTATTTTTTTTTATTTTTTATAACAATTAGTTTACTAAACTGCAAGAAAGACAATAAATGTCAAGGTTTTGATGCATTGGGATTTTTTTCTTCAACACTTAAATGCCCATCACAGTCAAATAGAAACAAGTAACACTGAAGAGCAAACTGGAATCAAATGTAAGCATATATTGAATAGAAATTTGATTAAAAATCGAAGAAAAAACACCTGAATGGAAAAAATCAAAAAATCATGAATCGAAAAGAACATGAATCGAAAAGATCATGAAATGGAAAAGATCATGAATGGAAAAAATCACGAATCGAAAAGATCATGAATGGAAAAAAATCACCAATCGAACAAATCGTGAATCGATTTTGAATCGAATCGCGAGGTACCAAAAGATTCCCACCCGTAGTTACAAGTAAATGATAATGCAGTAGACAAGGTACGCTGTTTCGCTGCCACATTGAATTGCCATTTGACAAATGCATTCCCATTTAAATTGCGGATTGCATTGCCACTTTGCACATTGAATCGGCACTTGAAAAAAGCATTTCCATTTGAACAAAGACTCAAAAAAAGCTTGCCAATATGAAATGCAATGTAATAAGCGTTCGTTCAAATGGTATTCAAAATAATACAAGCTGCATTTTGACACGTTGAATTGCCATTTGAAAAATGCATAATATCTTTTTCATTGTGAGGAACGCTACAAGAATTTACGCGTCATCCTTCTTTGCTCTGCGCCAGGGGCCAATGCTAAACTTCTCTGTATCGTTCCAATTTTAGTATAACCCTAACCCGCTAGCTCACTGACAACGACAATTACTGTTAAAGAATAAATTACTCACGATTGTCTGATTTACAGATCCGCCATGGCAGTGTTTTACGGAAGTTGGCGTCCACATTTGCATTACTGCTACTTCGGACAGTTCTAAATCGAATCTAAACTAAGTTGTCGTCATGTTTGACAAATACATTGTTGTTGGTGGCCAAGCATATTTTGAGGTCCTAGAGAGGCACAGGGGCCCAAAATGAGGAACGCTTCACGAATTTGCGTGTCATCCTTGCGCAGGGGCCATGCTAATCTTCTCTGTATCGTTCCAATTTTAGTATATGTGCTACCGAAGTAAGCACAGACTATCACCCTGGGGAAGCCCTATCTGTAGACCAAAACCTGGTCAAAACATCACAGGGGAGTCTCAGCAACTACACTCCCAAATTAGCCTTTCAACAGACACCAGATAACTATCTGAAACTAAGAAATGACTTGGCACAGAACGACGACAATCTTCAACTGTTTCTTTTATTGACTGCAGTTGAAGACTGTCAAATATTATGAGTTCACTACCGTCAACATAGACCAGTTGGCCAAGGGGACAAGTATGGCGCTGGTTTAGTCTTCTCTCAGAACAGGATTGGTTGTCCTGGGTCTCAACAGCGTTCTCTAACCACGATTGGTGCTCCGGAACAAAAGGATTGAGTACGTGTATTCTTACGTAACAGTTCTCCTCCCCCAGCTCCTCAACATAGAGAGAGCAGCTCCTCCCCTCCACAACATAGAGAGAGCAGCTCCTCCCCTCCACAACATAGAGAGAGCAGCTCCTCCCCTCCACAACATAGAGAGAGCAGCTCCTCCCCTCCACAACATAGAGAGAGCAGGCTGGCCTTTGTTCCTCCCCCCTTCCTCCACTCCTCGCTGAAAGCTGAGCTTGTTCTTCAGCATTCTAGCCACTTCCCCTCCCACAGCTCCTCCACTCCACAGCGTAAAGAGGGAGCTACCTACATGAGAACACCACTAGATGTCCACCGTGAGCTGCCAGGGATGTATGGCCCCATGAACAGATATCCCCGCCAGGGGCCATGCTAATCTTCTCTGTATGTTCCAAGTTTAGTAAGTGTGCTGCTGAAGCAAGCACAGACGGTTCAATGTCATCCAAGTCACTGAACGAGGAAGTGACGTCCTAACTGAAGACCCGCCTGACGAGTCATTGACAGATTGCATTTTAATTTTGATGCAAAAAGAACGTGGTGACAAGTAGGGGTGGGGGTCTCCTAGCGATTCATATCGATTCACAAACGTAAAAAATCTTTTTTTATTTTTTTTTATTTTTTATAACAATGAGTTTACTAAACTGCAAGAAAGACAATAAATGTCAAGGTTTTGATGCATTGGGATTTTTTTCTTCAACACTTAAATGCCCATCACAGTCAAATAGAAACAAGTAACACTGAAGAGCAAACTGGAATCAAATGTAAGCATATATTGAATAGAAATTTGATTAAAAATCGAAGAAAAAACACCTGAATGGAAAAAATCAAAAAATCATGAATCGAAAAGAACATGAATGGAAAAAAATCACCAATCGAACAAATCGTGAATCGATTTTGAATCGAATCGCGAGGTACCAAAAGATTCCCACCCGTAGTTACAAGTAAATGATAATGCAGTAGACAAGGTACGCTGTTTCGCTGCCACATTGAATTGCCATTTGACAAATGCATTTGCATTACTGCTACTTCGGACAGTTCTAAATCGAATCTAAACTAAGTTGTCGTCATGTTTGACAAATACATTGTTGTTGGTGGCCAAGCATATTTTGAGGTCCTAGAGAGGCACAGGGGCCCAAAATGAGGAACGCTTCACGAATTTGCGTGTCATCCTTGCGCAGGGGCCATGCTAATCTTCTCTGTATCGTTCCAATTTTAGTATATGTGCTACCGAAGTAAGCACAGACTATCACCCTGGGGAAGCCCTATCTGTAGACCAAAACCTGGTCAAAACATCACAGGGGAGTCTCAGCAACTACACTCCCAAATTAGCCTTTCAACAGACACCAGATAACTATCTGAAACTAAGAAATGACTTGGCACAGAACGACGACAATCTTCAACTGTTTCTTTTATTGACTGCAGTTGAAGACTGTCAAATATTATGAGTTCACTACCGTCAACATAGACCAGTGGGCCAAGGGGACAAGTATGGCGCTGGTTTAGTCTTCACTCAGAACAGGATTGGTTGTCCTGGGTCTCAACAGCGTTCTCTAACCACGATTGGTGCTCCGGAACAAAAGGATTGAGTACGTGTATTCTTACGTAACAGTTCTCCTCCCCCAGCTCCTCAACATAGAGAGAACAGCTCCTCCCCTCCACAACATAGAGAGAGCAGCTCCTCCCCTCCACAACATAGAGAGAGCAGCTCCTCCCCTCCACAACATAGAGAGAGCAGCTCCTCCCCTCCACAACATAGAGAGCAGCTCCTCCCCTCCACAACATAGAGAGAGTAGCTCCTCCCCCCCACAACATAGAGAGAGCAGCTCCTCCCCTCCACAACATAGAGAGAGCAGGCTGGCCTTTGTTCCTCCCCCCTTCCTCCACTCCCCCGCTGAAAGCTGAGCTTGTTCTTCAGCATTCTAGCCACTTCCCCTCCCACAGCTCCTCCACTCCACAGCGTAAAGAGGGAGCTACCTACATGAGAACACCACTAGATGTCCACCGTGAGCTGCCAGGGATGTATGGCCCCATGAACAGATATCCCCGCCAGGGGCCATGCTAATCTTCTCTGTATGTTCCAAGTTTAGTAAGTGTGCTGCTGAAGCAAGCACAGACGGTTCAATGTCATCCAAGTCACTGAACGAGGAAGTGACGTCCTAACTGAAGACCCGCCTGACGAGTCATTGACAGATTGCATTTTAATTTTGATGCAAAAAGAACGTGGTGACAAGTAGGGGTGGGGGTCTCCTAGCGATTCATATCGATTCACAAACGTAAAAAATCTTTTTTTATTTTTTTTTATTTTTTATAACAATTAGTTTACTAAACTGCAAGAAAGACAATAAATGTCAAGGTTTTGATGCATTGGGATTTTTTTCTTCAACACTTAAATGCCCATCACAGTCAAATAGAAACAAGTAACACTGAAGAGCAAACTGGAATCAAATGTAAGCATATATTGAATAGAAATTTGATTAAAAATCGAAGAAAAAACACTTGAATGGAAAAAATCAAAAAATCATGAATCGAAAAGAACATGAATCGAAAAGATCATGAAATGGAAAAGATCATGAATGGAAAAAATCACGAATCGAAAAGATCATGAATGGAAAAAAATCACCAATCGAACAAATCGTGAATCGATTTTGAATCGAATCGCGAGGTACCAAAAGATTCCCACCCGTAGTTACAAGTAAATGATAATGCAGTAGACAAGGTACGCTGTTTCGCTGCCACATTGAATTGCCATTTGACAAATGCATTCCCATTTAAATTGCGGATTGCATTGCCACTTTGCACATTGAATCGGCACTTGAAAAAAGCATTTCCATTTGAACAAAGACTCAAAAAAAGCTTGCCAATATGAAATGCAATGTAATAAGCGTTCGTTCAAATGGTATTCAAAATAATACAAGCTGCATTTTGACACGTTGAATTGCCATTTGAAAAATGCATAATATCTTTTTCATTGTGAGGAACGCTACAAGAATTTACGCGTCATCCTTCTTTGCTCTGCGCCAGGGGCCAATGCTAAACTTCTCTGTATCGTTCCAATTTTAGTATAACCCTAACCCGCTAGCTCACTGACAACGACAATTACTGTTAAAGAATAAATTACTCACGATTGTCTGATTTACAGATCCGCCATGGCAGTGTTTTACGGAAGTTGGCGTCCACATTTGCATTACTGCTACTTCGGACAGTTCTAAATCGAATCTAAACTAAGTTGTCGTCATGTTTGACAAATACATTGTTGTTGGTGGCCAAGCATATTTTGAGGTCCTAGAGAGGCACAGGGGCCCAAAATGAGGAACGCTTCACGAATTTGCGTGTCATCCTTGCGCAGGGGCCATGCTAATCTTCTCTGTATCGTTCCAATTTTAGTATATGTGCTACCGAAGTAAGCACAGACTATCACCCTGGGGAAGCCCTATCTGTAGACCAAAACCTGGTCAAAACATCACAGGGGAGTCTCAGCAACTACACTCCCAAATTAGCCTTTCAACAGACACCAGATAACTATCTGAAACTAAGAAATGACTTGGCACAGAACGACGACAATCTTCAACTGTTTCTTTTATTGACTGCAGTTGAAGACTGTCAAATATTATGAGTTCACTACCGTCAACATAGACCAGTTGGCCAAGGGGACAAGTATGGCGCTGGTTTAGTCTTCTCTCAGAACAGGATTGGTTGTCCTGGGTCTCAACAGCGTTCTCTAACCACGATTGGTGCTCCGGAACAAAAGGATTGAGTATGTGTATTCTTACGTAACAGTTCTCCTCCCCCAGCTCCTCAACATAGAGAGAGCAGCTCCTCCCCCAGCTCCACAACATAGAGAGAGCAGGCTGGCCTTTGTTCCTCCCCCCTTCCTCCACTCCCCCGCTGAAAGCTGAGCTTGTTCTTCAGCATTCTAGCCACTTCCCCTCCCACAGCTCCTCCACTCCACAGCGTAAAGAGGGAGCTACCTACATGAGAACACCACTAGATGTCCACCGTGAGCTGCCAGGGATGTATGGCCCAATGAACAGATATCCCCGCCAGGGGCCATGCTAATCTTCTCTGTATGTTCCAAGTTTAGTATGTGTGCCGCTGAAGCAAGCACAGACGGTTCAATGTCATCCAAGTCACTGAACGAGGAAGTGACGTCCTAACTGAAGACCCGCCTGACGAGTCATTGACAGATTGCATTTTAATTTTGATGCAAAAAGAACGTGGTGACAAGTAAATGATGCTGCATTAGACTGGGTACGCTGTTTCGCTGCCACATTGAATTGCCATTTGACATATGGCTTGATAATTGCAGGGGGATGTATGGCCCCATGAACAGATATCCCACTGAGTAAGACCACCCCCCCCCCCAGACCACTGGGTCCCACCCCCCCAGGCCACCCCCCCACTGTGCTGTAACCACACACTCAGAACACAATAGACCCATTCAAAGCTTTACTAAACAGCTCTACCTTTACAGGCTTGCAACTCGATTGTTGTCCAATACTATACTGTACAATATTTGCTGACAGTGAGCTGTGAAAATATAGCACTGTGCACACATGCAATTCACAATTTGATGTAAGACTAATACCCTCATCAGAATTGTGATTGTGATTGGCTAATGAATAAAGAAATTATTATATGGCAAGTCACGTCACGACCTTGTGTCACAAGGTCAACGTAACTTATTCTACCAATCGGCCTAGTAGTTAGTCAAGCAGACATGCAGAAGTATTTGAAAAGTGTTGTTTGTCTGGCAGAGCTATGAGACACAAGAAGAAAAGATGCATACCTTGTGGCTGTTTGGATAGTGATTTCAGCGTGCAGAGGTGGCACCACAGGTCCAAAAGTGGTGGGGCAAAATCTGGGACATATCGGGGGCCTTTCTTCGGGACCAGTCTATATTTAAATGAAGTGAATTAAAGTCAACTTTTGTGTCATATTTGTATTCTTTGTTAATTGACAATGGATAATTGTAAACATTCACATACATTTGAGTAACTACACACAAGGCATGTCAAAATTATAGTTACAGTACATGATTGCCAAATTTATGATTGGATTTTTTTCTCTTTGGGTCATGTGTCATCGTTTGGGTCATCGTTTCATCTATTTCCTGTGGCAAACAAATGTAATCAGTGAGCTTAAAATAATACTACCACCTACCACCTACCTAGCTAGCTCGCTAGCTAGATAACAATTTCATGCAAGCTAGCTTTCCAGTTAACATGTAGTAGCTAAAAATGCATACTACTGGAAGACGCTTTGGATCTGCTTTTATCCAAAGTTGTTGAGAGGGGTGGTGATGCTCTGAGCCAGGGCCCGGGTTGGCTGTAGCTAGGAGATCATTGTGGCTGACAGGTGCATTCACTTGTTGGGAGTCAGGGGGCTTAGCGGTGAGGGAGTCGGGCTTGTAATCAGAAGGTCGCTGGTTCGATTCCCGGCCGTGTCAAATGACGTTGTGTCCCTGTCCACTTCACCCTACTTGCTTCGGGGAGAATGTCCCTGTACTTACTGTAAGTCGCTCTGGATAAGAGCGGTTATGCTAAATGACTAAATGTATGTACTTGTTGCAGTCAGTGTTTGAAGTAGTGCGTTATAGTCAACTGGGCTTAGAGTAAACGGGCTTGAATGGTAACTCAGTAAGTTATTAATTACGGAGATATTAGCCCATTGTCTGTTGTTGGTTTACATCACGGGCAATGTCAGATAACTAGCTATTTAAGGAAGCGTGAGAAGTGCTAGATCACGTGCGAGCCTGGCTGGCTGGCTGCCACTACATCATGATAGCTACTAGCGTACTGTTGGCTCACCTCTCAAATATTTTGCTGTTGTGGTGAAAAACGCATTGACTCTCTTTTCTCTATGCTTTCTTTCTTTTTTGTTGAGTTTCACACTCATTGACATAGAGATGGACGACAAAACAGCTCCACAAAGTGAAGCCAAACATCTCGATCAGGGTTTCCAACTATCACCAGACAAATAAGCGACCGCAGCTTCAGAAACCAGCACACTAGGTGTGTTCGACACAGGGTTGCCAGGTCTGTGTGATGCTTAGTTAGTGCGATCGCTCATTACAGTACCTTAAAACCCTTCAAAGTCAATTGACGCTGGAGAAAGACAAAGCATTATATCTCCCGAACCGTACATGCAAGAAAGTAATGGCGACGTTTGGTTTGAGAGCGTTTTGTCTGAGAATGATGTTGTTTAGTTTGAGGGCGTTTTGTCTGAGAATGAAGGCGTTTAGTTTGAGAGCTAGCGTTTTGTCTGAGAATGACAGGTTTTTCTGAGACTGAAGCCGTTTCGCCTAAGTCTGACGACTTTTGGTCTGAGACTTGACGCCTTTTCGTTTGAGTCTGACACATGAGTCTGAGATCTGAGGATGTCCTAAAATGAACACCGTACCCCACTTCCACGTACGACTTTGAATGTATGCACCACAGTATTCACTCGGCAGTAGGGATGGGCGATACCAATAATTTTCTTTTCGATCCGATACCAAGTACTTTCAAGACCAGTATCGTCGATATCAATACCGATACTTACATGAAATATGTTTATTTTAGTAATTTTATAATGCATTTAGGTAGGATCGATATTTCAAATTGAGAATAGATCCTTTTGATACAATGCCAGTATCGAAAATATCGATACTTTAGGATCGATCCTCCCATCCCTACTCTGCAGCCAGCATGGCGTCCGCTCCGCCAAGGCAACATGCTGGCGCCAGCGCACCATTTCCTGAAGTCAACAAGACTGAGGAGTCTTCTGCCTTCTTTTCCAAAAAAAACGTCAATACGTTTAAATACGTAAATTCATGCTGGTTTACATTGGCTGAAAAAGGGCTGCACTCATGTTTCCGAACATGCCAGCGCCAAAAGACACTTAACGGAACTTACTTTTGGGGTTGTGTTTCCGCCAGTTAAAAGTTATTTGTAACACAGCTAAATACAGCTCGACAATTAGTTTGCCACCGAGCAACCTAAGCGATACACGTTACTTGTCACTGCGCTGGGAAAACAAAACACGGCAATGGAACGGATCCCTCATTGAAATTAGCTAGATTTATCGAAATAAACCTGGATTTTCCTTCATTTACGTTGATGGAATACCACCTGGCTAAACATTCCAGATGCGGTGACCAAATTCTCAATCCATCATCGGGCTGCTGGATATGTGCCTAACGCTCAATCTACACTTGTTTATTATGCCAGAGGTAGCCTACGTAAAGTTAACAGTGTTGTGCTTCAGGTTTTAACATTTATTTAGAGACCTGATGTATTTTAAATTCAAAGTTGCAAATCTGAAAGCTACCAAGGTTAGCATTTTACGCTGTTGTGTCCAGAATTTGTGACTTTTTGCTTAGTTTTGATATCACCATGTGGTTGTATTCTACAGTAGGGAGGATAATGTGACATGTTTTGATAGTTATTCCAGAGGAAGTTGCTGAATTACATAACAGTTTATCTTTAATAAAACGTGTGTGTCATCTACGTGTCGTTTTATTGTATTATTTTGTACTATTATCGTTATTGGATCTGAAACTTAGCAGTTGCAATCCAATGTCATGTTATTGTTAATTTGCACGTATTGCTTATACTGTAATCACATTGTATGGCGTGTTTCTCCAGAAATAATAAACCTAAGTAACACTCTTCTCACCAAATGATCAACATTACATATGCAGAGTAGACATTATGACAGACAAAATATTTCCTTTTTATGTGAAAGCTTGAGTTTGTATTAACTTGGAACTGTTCTTTCAGATCTCCTATTGGCCAATCCAACTTGATCACGGGCGGAGAGGACATCTTAAAGATCCTGTAAAGTGGACCTGGAAACGAGTTTTAAGTCCGCCACACCACAGAATAATGTGTTATTAACTACCCATCCAAATTTGAATGAAAAAATAACACCGACAAAATCAACAGTCTTCTCTGCTTGAGAGGGGGGGGGGGGGGGGGGGCGTGTCGCCTGAAGGAGCTGAAGCTCCGCCCCTCGCTGCCTAGTGCCTACCTCCAACCGAGATAATGGACGCTATGTCAAGCCGAACAAAACCGTATAGAATTAGAATTTATTTGTTTAATGAGTGAAACATACAGATGCATATAAATGAAATGTTCCCCTGAGCTGTAACAGTAAAAATGGACACCAGAGACAGTAGTTAGTGAGCTCTCCAACTAGGCTACTTCTAACACATTAGCTACCATTTCACCAAAATACCATCATTCTACACCAAGTAGCCTAATATAAATTTAGTGGTTTGCACTAACTCATAGCAGAGATACCTCTGGAAAAGTTATCTAGTATAATTATAACAAGCACACAGAACTGAGTGATGCTGGCGGCGGTGGATGGTCCAGGTGCGACCGGAGGATGAACGGCCGGAGGGGCGATGCTCGGTACGGCTCAGCGCTGCAAGAGAAGCCGTGTGTTGGTGAACCCCGTCTGTCTCTGGTCCATGTTTAAACTGTCCGCCGTGAAATGGTCAGTGCAGAGGCGGCTGTTGGAGTTTATCCGAAGCTTTCCATGAGCGTAGCTATTCACAAAATCTATCCACCTATTTTTCCTTTCATTATCAATAGGGAACTTAAATGGCGTTGCAGCGCAGCTGGAGTTCTTGCATCCAGAGAAGATGCAGTTGCGGGTGGTGGGAGACATCCTGAAGCTAGCTAGCTAGCTGATGTAGGCTACAATAACAGTACAGCAGGAGGAGCCATTCAGTGATCTGACATACGTAGCTGGGGCGAAATGACGCAGATAGGGCATTTTTTGGCTCCGCCCATTAAAACCTGATCTGAAAACGGAAGAGAAACTGTTCTTCGGTTTAACTCCACATTTCAGTGTGACAAAGTTTCAGCGCTTTGCACATGCTTTCAGGAACTCATTTCACACGTATATAATGTACTTAGAAGCAAAACATGGAATTTACTTTACAGGATCTTTAAGGCTCCAGAGAGACTCAACCAGAGATGGGCTCAACCAGAGAGTGGACCAACCAGAGAGAAACAAGCTTCCAGAGACTAGAGACCAGACAGGACCCAGAGAGACCTGACAGAGAACAAAGAGAGACCTGAGTTATGGAGACACATCAGTGTGACACCTGTGGGAAGAGCCTTTCCTCATCCAGTAGCCTCAAGCAGCACATGATGATCCACACAGGAGAGAAGCCCTACAGCTGTGACCACTGTAGCTATAGTTGTACAACAAAATGCCATCTGACAAGCCACCTGCGTATTCACACAGGAGAGAAGCCCTACAGCTGTGACCTCTGTGGTCAATCCTTTAGCCGTGCTTCCAGTTTCAGAGTTGAAGCTCCGCCCCTCGCTGCCTACCTACGACCCAGATAATGGACGCTACGTCAAGCCGAACAAAACAGTATAGAATTAGAATGTATTTGTTCAATGAGTGAAACATACAGATGCATATAAATGAAATGTTCCCCTGAGCTGTAACACAGGAGTAAACATTTACAGCAGAAACAAGACAGTGAGCTCTCCAACTTCTACTTCTAGCACATTAGCTACCATTTCACCAAAATACCATCATTCTACACCGAGTAGCCTAATATCAAGTTAGCGGTTTGCACTAATTATAACAGAGATACCTCTGGAAAAGTTATCTAGTTTAATTATAACAAGCACACAAAACTGAGTGATGAACTGCTGGCGGCGGTGGATGGTCCAGGTGCGACCGGAGGATGAACGGCTGGGCGGGCGATGCTCGGTACGGCTCCGCGCTGCAAGAGTCAGGTGGGAGTCAGGTGGCTGAGCGGTTAGGGAAGCGGGCTTGTAATCAGAAGGTTGCCAGTTCGATTCCCGGCCGTGCAAGATGATGTGTCCTTGGGCAAGGCACTTCACCCTACTTGCCTCGGGGGAATGTCCCTGTACTTACGTCGCTCTGGATAAGAGCGTCTTCTAAATGACTAAATGTAAATGTAATGTAAAAGAAGCCGTGTGTTGGTGAACCCTGTCTGTCTCTGGTCCATGTTAAAACTATCCGCCATGAAATGGTCAGTGGCGCAGAGGCGGCTGTTTGAGTTTATCCAAAGCTTTCCATGAGCGTGGCTCTTCACAAAATCTATCCACCTGTTGTTCCTTTCATTATCAACAGGGAACTTAATGGCGTTGCAGCGCAGCTAGTTCTTGCATCCAGGGAAGATGCAGTTGCGGGTGGTTGGAGACATCCTGAAGCTAGCTAGCTAGCTGATGTAAGCTACAATAACAGTACAGCAGGAGGAGCCATTCAGTGATCTGACGTAGCTGGGGCGAAATGACGTAGATAGGGCCTTTTTTGGCTCCGCCCATTAAAACCTGATCTGAAAACGGAAGAGAAACTGTTCTTCGGTCTAACTCCACATTTCAGTGCGACAAAGTTTTAGTGCTTTGCACATGCTTTCAGGAACTCATTTCACAGGTATATGATGTACTTAGAAGCAAAACATGGAATTTACTTTACAGGATCTTTAAAATATACTTATTTATCTTCATTCCCGAACAGTAGGTGGCGCTGCTGCACTTCATAAAGTTAGTCGCAATCTGCCATTGAAAGCAAAAGAAGAGTGTTCCTATGCTCAATGTAAAGCTAAAGTTGTTTCCCAGGCTGTAGGTATGTAAACTATGTGATGACTTACGTTTTAGTGTTTTTGAAGTTCAAAATTATGTTGCAAATCTAACAGCTATGAAGGTTTGCATTATAGGCATTGATTTTGACGTCGTTGTGTCCAGGATTTGCCACTTTGTGCTTAGTTTTAAGATCACCACGGTGCTAGCTAACTCGTCCATCTTTACTTCCATTGTTACATCAGTGGTTGTCTTTATTAATGGAGATGTTTGTATTGTGATTGATACAATCACAATTAATTTCATGTAATTTTAGATGCAGCGGTCACCAGACAGTGTTGTGTGTCTCAAAGTATGTACTCCTGTTTTGTGAACTTTTATTTTACGAATCTCGTGGGCAGCATTAAGAGAGCGGTGTTCTGTATTGCTGCAGTGGAGCCTTCTACCTGAATAAAAACGTAATATTTATTTTATGTTCAAAGTCTCAGCTCTTAAATAGAAAATGGAGACAAATGCAATAGAGTATACTGTATTATTCTTTTGGGGATTTAAAACTTTGCAATTGCAATCCACAGTAAATGTATTGTAAATTTGCATGTGACGCTAATTGTGTAATCATATAGTTTCTATCATTATTTTTTTACAATAAAAATATATTAGTATAAAGAGAAGTAGTTTGCTAGAGATGCAGATATCACAGAGTGAATGTTTCTCAAGACAAAATCACTAACGTCACAACAATAATAGACGTTAGTTCTTCCGGTTGGCAAAAGCCGATGGCACCACTAGTAAATTGCTTGGAAGGGAGAACCACCGTCGGCCGTAGCCTGACACAAACAAAATAATTTTAATATCTATCTTCTTATACTACTAAAGTAATTTGTGTATTAATTTGACCTTGTCAATTTGATCACTCTGGCTTTATTTGTTCTCCTGAGAAAACAATGTGGCAGAAAATATTTGTATTTCTGTAAGATGTTCTTCCTTAACATTTCACAATGTTTTAACTATGTATCTATGTTTACAGTAGCCGTCTGGATCTCTTCAGTGGAAGCCGCTCGCGTTCTGCCACCCGGAAGTGTGGGGTGCCTATTGTTTACAAACATTCTGAAATGCCCTATTAACTCGGAACTGTTTCTTCCAGATCTCCTATTGGCCAATCAGACTTGATCGTGGGCGGAGACTAGACAGAGGAGACCATTTGAAGGCTCCGGAGAGACTCAACCAGAGAGAGCAGTAACCAGAGAGAGCAGTAACCAGAGAGAGCAGTAACCAGAGAGAGCAGTAACCATAGAGAGCAGTAACCAGAGATAAACAAGCTTCCATACACCAGACAGGACCCAGAGAGACCAGACAGAGAACAAAGAGAGACCTGAGTTATGGAGACACATCAGTGTGACACCTGTGGGAAGAGACTTTCCTCATCCAGGAACCTCAAGCACCACATGATGATCCACACCGGAGAGAAGCCCTACAGCTGTGACCTCTGTGGTAAAACCTTTAGCCATGTTGCCAACTTTAGAGCTCACAGCAGGGTCCACACTGGGGAGAAGCCCTACAGCTGTGACCTCTGTGGGAAAACTTTTAGCCGGGCTTACCATTTTAAAGTTCACAGCAAGATCCACACAGGAGAGAAGCCCTACAGCTGTAACCTCTGTGGGAAAACTTTTAGCCAGGCTGGTGGTGCCAAACTTCACCGCACGATCCACACTGGGGAAAAGCCCTACAGCTGTGACATCTGTGGGAAAACCTTTAGCCGGGCTTACCATTTTAAAGTTCACAGCAAGATCCACACAAGAAAGAAGTCCTACAACTGTGACATCTGTGATGCAACCTTCTTCTCCACTGGTGATTTGAAGAAGCACAGCAGGACCCACACAGGAGAGAAGCCCTACAGATGTGACGTCTGTGGTAAAACCTTTAGCCGTACCGCTAATCTCAGCAGTCACCGCAGGATCCACACTGGAGAGAAGCCCTACAGCTGCCCACACTGTGACTATTCATGTATAAGAAATGACCATCTGAAGAGTCACCTGCGTATCCACAATAGAAAACAAACCAAAGGAGTTACGTCTGGTGACAAGCTGTCCCAGCAGTCACCACCTGAGAGAACTTCTGTATGACCCACAGCTGGAAGAACTACTGGCCTGCACCTACTGGGACAGCACATGCAGTAACACCAGATCTACAATCCAACATGACAGCACATGCAGTACCACCAGATCTACAGTCCAACATGACAGCACATGCAGTAACACCAGATATACAGTCCAACATGACAGCACATGCAGTACCACCAGATCTACAGTCCAACATGACAGCACATGCAGTACCACCAGATCTACAGTCCAACATGACAGCACATGCAGTACCACCAGATCTACAGTCCAACATGACAGCACATGCAGTAACACCAGATATACAGTCCAACATGACAGCACATGCAGTAACACCAGATCTACAGTCCAACATGACAGGACACAGGAAAGATAATCTACCCCTGTAATGATGGAGGGGAAGCTGTGTCAGACTGGGTAGAAACCTGGTCAACTCTGTCTGACATTTTTCTGTTTTGAAGCACACATTAGTACCGTCAATATGCAACTCTGCAGCCCTTATTAGAAACTGCAAGTGGCAGCTCGGATCTAAGATGGATTCGAGAGACCGCAGATAGAGTGCGGCTAGTTTGGTTTGTTAAACGTTTTAGATCAACACTTGTATTATTGTTGCAAGTCACGTGTTTTTGTAAATGTTGTTGTGCTTATGTGCTGAGGTTTTTGTCTGTTCCCACACTGTAGTCCTCTAGGAGCATTGTCTGGGTGTTGCCTTTTTCTCTCCTCCTCTCTCCTCATGTTATGCTGTTTTTGTTGATTTTATGTAAATCACTTTGAGCTGCAATTCTTGTATGAAAAGTGCTATATAAATAAAGTCTTACTTACTTAACCCTTGTGTTATCTTCGGGTCATTCTGACCCATCAGCCGTGTGACCCGCCGTCGTATTGCGACAAATTTACCTCATACAAAAACAAAGTGAAGCATTTTCTTTTAACCGTTGGGCTGTCGCAGACCCCCCACATTGCAAAGGTTAAAAAATTATTTTTATTTGGTTTTGTATTGGGTAAAACTGGGTAAACACAACGATGGTTCGTTATGACTTTGGGTCATGTGACCCGAAGGCAGCACAAGGGTTAAGGGTTTCCTTGTTGTTTTGTATCCATTTGTTGGTAAAAAAAAAAGGTTTGTTATTGTTTTAATTAGAAGACCTCTTGAGGGACATGCCAATTGTTCTTAACACCTTGAAACTGAATCTGTATTTTAAGGAAACACTACTTAGTAGGTCTGAAGAAGACTGATCATTGTGTCAATATTTGTTAGGATTGTTTGGAATTTTACCTTTCGCCCCTCTAGGCCTTGGAAAGACCTGTTACAATCCAGGTGCACAACATTTTATTTGAAAAAGAGTTGACATACATTGCATGCTTATTAAAAGCACAGACAGGACAGGACGGGCAGGACAAAGAAGACCTATGATCTGATGTGGAATACCATGCCCCTCTAGTCATCCGAGGGTCTGCTCACATGTTTCTCATACAATAAGGTAAACTATGCAAGATGCCTTTCTTCTTTCTGGCTGGAGATGAACAGTCTAGAGGACACATGTTGCATATACCTACAGGTACAATCTGGAGATTTTGTTGCTCAGAGACAATAGGAGTATGGTTTTGCAAACACTGCCTGTGATCAAGTCATTGAGCAAACTGCCAACAGAGACTCCAAAACTAAAGTTGGACTGACTGGATTCTCCCTAAACAAAGATGCAGTGCATAGATGCACCACATCACTCCAGCACAGTGAACTGCATGAATAGTGAAAAGATAAAAAGGATATTCAAAACATGTCAATGATCAAATGTATGATCAACCCATTTGACCAGACCTTGGAGGGAGAAAGTCACATAAAATCATGAAAACTAGCTTCAGATACTGTTGTCAGTGACCTTTTTGAGGCTGAAGAGAGAGGAGACAATGCCTTTGTTGAGTTTGTACAATAAAGGCTATAGTGAAGAGATTAACCCTTGTGTTATCTTCGGGACATTCTGACCCATCAGTCATTGTGACCCACCGTCGTATTGCGACAACTTTACCACATACAAAAACAAAGTAAAGCATTCAAAGTCATCAACTGTCGCTTCGTCATGGCCAACACCTGTATACAGCTGTTTGAGTTGAACCAGCGCACCCTGTCACAGTGGTGAGTCATTTACCGTTAACGGTGGTGGTGTTATCTATCTGCGTGACATAAACCGTGAAGATTACTAGGCTCATTACTAATGGCACTTGTGTTTTGTCCCTCCCTCCCTGTCCTGTAAAGTGTATTTTAGAGTTAGGATTTTGTATTTGTACAAGACTTTATGACTTTTGTTATGGATGTAAATTGGATGTTATTTAATATGTTCTCCATATTTCTTCCTTGTTCTTCTTTCTTAGGGATGATAACACGCAGCAGAAGCTGACGTGCCTCAGCACTTTGTCCAGACCCCACCCTTTCACCCGTTAATCCAGACCCCACCCTTTCACCCGTTAATCCAGACCCCACCCTTTCACCCATCAACCCCGCCATCCACCGTTCTGTGCCCCGGACCACCGCCTGGAGGTGGAATAGGGCGAGTGAGATGGCAGGCCTCTCCCCCCCCCCCCCCCCCCCGTAGAGAAAGGAACGGTGCTGCAAACAGTGTGGCCAGAGGATGCTGCGGTCCACTGGGCACAGCATACTCCAGAGGTCAAAGAAAACTTTCTGTGCCACCACAGCGGGCATCGCTGTGCCACCACAGCGGGCATCACAGTGGAGGAGTGGCTGCAGGAGGAGGGTGGCACATCCCTGAAAGTTTTTTCTTTTTGTATATAGTTCATACTGTTGTGTTTTTGTGATGGATAAACCTTGAGAATGATTTAACTGTCTGATTCCTGTCTATAATTCTGCTCATTTAATGGAAAAAAAATCACCAGTCATCACAGTATTTAAAAAGAAAAAACATTTATTCATACGCAATCACAAAAAGAGATTCAAAATTTACAATGCTTACTATTGAACAATAAAGTGACACACTGCAAAACATGACATTTTGGGCCGTCCCCGCACCCACCAGCCTTTTTCAGGGCTGGCTGGGCAGTGCTGCAGGTAGGGCTTGGTGCCTGTGTGCTGCAGGTAGGGCTTGGTGCCTGTGTGCTGCAGGTAGGGCTTGGTGCCTGCGTGCTGCAGGTAGGGCTTGGTGCCTCCGTGCTGCAGGTAGGGCTTGGTGCCTGTGTGCTGCAGGTAGGGCTTGGTGCCTGTGTGCTGCAGGTAGGGCTTGGTGCCTGTGTGCTGGTAGTGCAGTGTCGAACAGCTACGGTTTCTTCCTCTTCTCGGTCAACCATTCTTCGACCAAGCGTCCAGCTGTGGACAAGCAGAAGTTTTCTGACTTAAAGCGGCTGTGGCCAAACCAGGTCTCCAGACTAAACTGTTTTTACTAGGAGCACAGTAGCTCCTGACTGAAAATTTTAGGAGCACAAGCAGAAAATGTAGGGGCGCACCTTATATTAACCAGCAATGCAATTATTAATGTCACTAGAGAGGGTACAATTCAGTGGCAATTTTAGACCCTTTTTAGGGGTCGCCAAGCACCCCTAAATTTCATCTCAGCACCCCTAAAAATAATAATAATAAAATAAAAAAGATATATATATATATATATTGTTTATTATCATTTAATGCTGGTAGTTCATGAAGGGATATTCTTAGTTTTTTCATTCATTCAATATTTTGCATAATAATACATAAATGTATGAATTGTTATCCAGTGAAATTAGGGATTGTACAGCCCCGCAGAAAGAAAGAGGCGAATGTCAGCTTTCTAGCCAGCTACAGCTTACGTTACTTTACAGACGTTTTGAGGGTCATTTTACATAAAACAATGGGCGATTTAACTTGCTAGCAATGGATTTAGACGGCTACAGGTTAACATGTTTTCGCGGTCTCTTTAATTTTCTATGAATTTCCCCGTTTTAGCATGAATTTTCCTACCAATACATGGAACTAGGGGGAGGTTCTGGGGTAGGCGGGACATATTTCAGCGGCAGTCCCCCCCCCAGCCAGCAGGCTCCCCCGAGCACTTCCTCCTCCAAAGGTACGTTCTGGAAAGTGTATTTTAGAGTTAGGATTTTGATTTATACAGGACTTCATGACTTTTGTCATGTATGTCATTTAATATGTTCTCCATATTTCTTCTTTGTTCTTCTTCTCAGGGATCACACGCAGCAGAAGCTCTTGATCTGGTGTCACTGCATGTGCTGTCATGTTGGACTGTATATCTGGTGTTACTGTATGTGCTGTCATGTTGGACTGTAGATCTGGTGTCACTGCATGTGCTGTCACGTTGGACTGTATATCTGGTGTTACTGCATGTGCTGTCATGTTGGACTGTAGATCTGGTGTCACTGCATGTGCTGTCATGTTGGACTGTAGATCTGGTGTTACTGCATGTGCTGTCATGTTGGACTGTAGATCTGGTGTTACTGCATGTGCTGTCCCAGTAGGTGCAGGCCAGTAGTTCTTCCAGCTGTGGGTCATACAGAAGTTCTCTCAGGTGGTGACTGCTGGGACAGCTTGGCCCCAGACATCACTGCTTTGGTTAGTTTTTTTATTGTGGATATGCAGGTGCCTCTTCAGATTGCTATTTGTTTTACATGAATAGTCACAGTGTGGGCAGCTGTAGGGCTTCTCTCCAGTGTGGATCCTGCGGTGACTGCTGAGATTAGTGGTACGGCTAAAGGTTTTACCACAGACGTCACATCTGTAGGGCTTCTCTCCTGTGTGGGTCCTGCTGTGCTTCTTCAAATCACCAGTGGAGAAGAAGGTTGCATCACAGATGTCACAGTTATAGGGCTTCTTTCCTGTGTGGATCTTGCTGTGAATTCTGAAACAGTAGAGCCGGCCAAAGGTTTGACCACAGATGTCACAGCTGTAGGGCTTCTCTCCAGTGTGGATCCTGCTGTGAGCTCTTAAACTGCCAGACTGGCTAAAGGTTTTACCACAGAGGTCACAGCTGTAGGGCTTCTTTCCAGCGTGGATCCTGTGGTGAACTTTTAAACAGTCAAGCCGGCCAAACGTTTGACCACAGAGGTTACAGCTGTAAGGCTTTTCTCCAGTGTGGATCTTGCTGTGAACTTTGAAATGGCAAGCCCGGCTAAAAGTTTTCCCACAGAGGTCACAGCTGTAGGGCTTCTCTCCAGTGTGGATCCTGCTGTGAGCTCTTAAACTGCCAGACTGGGTAAAGGTTTTACCACAGAGGTCACAGTTGTAGGGCTTCTTTCCAGCGTGGATCCTGCGGTGAACTTTTAAACAGTCAAGCCGGCCAAAGGTTTGACCACAGAGGTTACAGCTGTAGGGCTTCTCCCCAGTGTGGATCCTGCTGTGAAGTTTGGCACCACCAGCCTGGCTAAAGGTTTTACCACAGAGGTCACAGCTGTAGGGCTTCTCTCCTGTGTGGATCTTGCTGTGAACTTTAAAATGGCAAGCCCGGCTAAAAGTTTTCCCACAGAGGTCACAGCTGTAGGGCTTCTCCCCAGTGTGGACCCTGCTGTGAGCTCTTAAGTTGGCAACATGGCAAAAGGTTTTACCACAGAGGTCACAGATGTAGGGCTTCTCTCCAGAGTGGATCATCATGTGCTGCTTGAGGCTACTGGATGAGGAAAGGCTCTTCCCACAGGTGTCACACTGATGTGTCTCCATAACTCAGGGCTCTCTTTGTTCTCTGTCTGGTCTCTCTGGGTCCTGTCTGGTGTCTAGAAGCTTGTTTATCTCTGGTTACTGCTCTCTATGGTTACTGCTCTCTCTGGTTACTGCTCTCTCTGGTTACTGCTCTCTCTGGTTACTGCTCTCTCTGGTTGAGTCTCTCCGGAGCCTTCAAATGGTCTCCTCTGTCTAGTCTCCGCCCACGATCAAGTCTGATTGGCCAATAGGAGATCTGGAAGAAACAGTTCCAAGTTAATAGGGCATTTCAGAATGTTTGTAAACAATAGGCACCAAGATAGGTCCGGGTGGCAGAACGTGAGCGTCTTCCACTGAAGATCCAGACAGCTACTGTAAACATAGATACATAGTTAAAACATTGTGAAATGTTAAGGAAGAACATCTTACAGAAATACAAATAACTTCTGCCACATTGTTTTCTCATGAGTACAAATAAAGCCAGAGTGATCAAATTAACAAGGTCAAATTAATACACAAATTACTTTAGTAGTGTAAGATATAGTAGATGTAAAAATCATTTTGTTTGTGTCAGGCTACGGCCGACGGTGGGTCTCCCTTCCAAGCAATTTACTAGTGGTGCCATCAGCTTTTGCCACCCGGAAGAACGTCTATTATGGTTGTGATGTCAAAGTGAATAGGTCTATAAGAATAGATTTATTTTGTCTTATTTGTATTTTTTTATAGTTGTATATTATTTAATTTGATCTTGAAGATGTCTTTCATATAATGGTCATTGCTGTATTGACTGAACTGTCATTGTTTTTGTTAACATTTTTGCAATAAAAATAAATAAAAATAAAAAGATTTATTTTGTCTTGAGAAACATTTACTCTGTGATATCTGCATCTCTAGCAAACTACTTCTCTTTATAATAATATGTTTTTATTTGACAAAATAATGATATAAACTATATGATTACACAATTAGCGTCACACGCAAATTAACAATACATTTACTGTGGATTGTAATTCCAAAGTTTTAAATCCCCAAAAGAATAATACTGTATACTCTATTGCGTTTGTCTCCATTTTCTATTTAAGAGCTGAGACTTGGAACATAAAATAAATATTACGTTTTTATTCAGGTAAAAGGCTCCCCTGCAGCAATACAGAACACTGCTCTCTTAGCCGTAAAAAAAAGTTCATACTTTGTACATACTTTGAGACACACAACACTGTCTGGTGACCGCTGCATTTAAAATAACATTAAATTAATTGTGATTGTATCAATCACATAATACAAACATCTCCATTAATAAAGACAACCACTGAATCTAGCTACAGTAACAATGGAAGTAAAGATGGACGAGCTAGCTAGCACCGTGGGGATCTTAAAACTAAGTCGCAAATCCTGGACACAACGACGTCAAAATCAATCCCTATAATGCTAACCTTCATAGCTGTTAGATTTGCAACATAACTTTGAACTTCAAAAACAATAAAACGTAAGGCATCACATAGTTTACTTTACATACCTCCAGCCTGAGAAACAACTTTACATTGAGCATAGGAACACTCTTCTTTTGCTTTCAATGGCAGATTGCGACCAACTTTATGAAGTGCAGTAGCGCCACCTACTGTTCGGGAGTGTGAAGTCGGCGCTCTTAGGTAAGGACACGAGGGAAACAAATGGAAAACAAGATGCAAGAATGCCCATTATCTCGTGAGGTGGATTTTCACTAACTTTAGACAGAACTGAAAATAAGTATATTTTAAGAAATTAGAGAAAAGTCTCCTCTGGATGAGTTACGTACTTGAAAAAAACAAAGTAACTGAATACTTGGATTTAATAACACGTTATGTTATTAACAGCAATAAACAATAAAAGTGATTAGATATCTTAGGGGTCCAGGCACATTGGGGGAGGGTGGACGGCTGGGACCAAAGACCAAGTCCAGCCAACTTCCCATCCAATCACCACGTTTTGTTCACAACACAGGGAAATTTCACAAGCGTTTGTAATTCAATTTTAGGATTACTGTCGGAAAATGACATGGTCACTAAAAGTGTTTAATATCAACAACAAAAAAGTAGCTAATAAAAGGCAAAAGACACATTGTGTCAGCAATGACTGTAAAAAGAAGGTGTTACCTTTTTGTACCAGTAGAGGGCAGTGGTGATGTTCTCATCAGCTCCTCAGACAGCACTGTCCTGAACACTGCTGGGTCCTCTAAACGCTGGTCTCATATTACATATGGTTCCTTCTGACCCTTTGCCAAGCCTACCTTAATAAACGGTAGTATTAATATTAGCCAAGCCTAGCTTAATAAACGGTAGTATTAATATTAGAATCAGAATCAGAATGGGATTTATTCGCCATGAACGTTTGCACAGACAAGGAATTTGCCTTGGCAGCAAGGTGCATACAATAAACATATACCTAAAATTTAAATATGTGGACTATCTATACTAAGGGTACATAAACTAGCAGTACTAAGTGGGATTAGAATATAATTAAATATACAATAAATAAAATATAAGTTGCCGTAATTTACAATAGAAAAATATAGAAAATACAAATATTACAAATGGTACGGAGGGGAGTGACTGAAACAGGGAGTGTCCAGGGTGGGAGGAGTCGGCCACAATCTTCCTCGCTCGCCTCAGGGTCCTCGAGGTGTGCAGGTCCTCGAGGGTAGGCAGATTGCAGCCAATCACCTTCTCAGCAGTGCGGATGATACGCTGCAGTCTGCTCTTGTCCTTGGCAGTGGCAGCAGCGTACCAGACGGTGATGGAGGAGGTGAGGATGGACTCAATGATGGCTGAGTAGAAGTGCACCATCATTGTCTTTGGCAGGTTGAACTTCTTCAGCTGCCGAAGGAAGTACATCCTCTGTTGTGCTTTCTTGATGAGGGAGCTGATGTTCAGTTCCCACTTGAGGTCCTGGGAGAGGATAGTGCCCAGGAAGCGGAAGGACTCCACAGTGTTGACTGGGGAGTCACACAGGGTGATGGGGGTGAGTGGGGCTGTGTTCCTCCTGAAGTCCACAACCATCTCCACTGTCTTAAGAGCATTGAGCTCTAAGTTGTTCTGGCTGCACCAGGTTGGCCGCTTCCCACCTATAATCAGACTCGTCTCCACCAGAGATGAGCCCAATAAGGGTGGTGTCGTCCGCAAACTTCAGGAGTTTGACAGACGGATGACTGGAGGTGCAACTGTTGGTGTACAGGGAGAAGAGCAGAGGAGAAAGGACGCAGCCCTGAGGTGATCCGGTGCTGATGGACCGGGAGTCAGAGACTTGTGTTCCCAGCTTAACGCACTGCTTCCTGTCAGACAGGAAGTCTGTGATCCTGCAGGTGGAATCAGGCACGTTCAGCTGGGAGAGCTTGTCCTGAAGCAGGGCGGGGATGATGGTAATGAAGGCAGAGCTGAAGTCCACAAACAGGATCCTGGCATAGGATGCTGGGGAGTCCAGGTGCTGTAGGGTGAAGTGGAGGGCCATGTTAACTGCATCGTCCACAGACCTGTTGGCTCTGTAGGCAAACTGCAGGGGGTCCAGTAGAGGGTCAGTGATGCCAAGCCTAGCTTAATGAATAGTACTAATATTTGCCAAGCCTAGCTTAATAAACAGTATTAATATTAGCCAAGCCTAGCTTAATAAACTGTAGTATTAATATTAGCCAAGCCTAGCTTAATAAACGGTAGTATTAATGTTAGCCAAGCCTAGCTTAAGAAACTGAATGTGAACGTGTGGCTGGGTGGGGTCTGGTGAACCTGTGGCTGGGTGGGGTCTGGTGAACCTGTGGCTGGGTGGGGTCTGGTGAACCTGTGGCTGGGTGGGGTCTGGTGAACCTGTGGCTGGGTGGGGTCTGGTGAACCTGTGGCTGGGTGGGGTCTGGTGAACCTGTGGCTGGGTGGGGTCTGGTGAACCTGTGGCTGGGTGGGGTCTGGTGAACCTGTGGCTGGGTGGGGTCTGGTGAACCTGTGGCTGGGTGAGGTCAGCGTGCAACAGAGAGCCACAGACAGACTACATACCAGACTGGGGTTACTGTACAGAGAGACTGCATACCAGACTGGACTTCCTGTGTGGGAAAGCCTGTGATTGGCTGGGTAGAGGAGACCGGGGCCAGCACTGGCCTCACCCAGACCCTGGGAGACCCTGGGAGTTTCCCTCAAGACTTCCTCCGAAGCCGTCACCCTGAGTCATGACCTTGGACACAGTGTCACCTGATGATGTCAGAGCTGTTGTGACTCTGTAATGTACTTCAGCTAAGGTGCTGCCTTGAGGGTCAGAGGATCCAGAAAGGCATCCTGGCTTGCAAACAGCAAAATGCTACCAGATGCAAGAAGACATCCTGGCCTTTTTGGCATACTGCACTTTACATACTATGTATTTGGACATAGTAAATGTTTCTGGCATTCTAATTAGTATCTAGTGTAGTACGTAGGTGTTGAGAAGCTGGGTGGCTGTGTCAGAGCAGATAGTCGTGAGGGGGTTAACTGGCGTCAGCCATGTTGTATTTCCTGCTCTTATTGTCTCCATCCTGGAGGGAAGAGGGTGAACCAGCTCACATCCTGTCTGTTAAACCATTTATCCCCATGACAACCCTGCAACTACTGGTTCCTGTTGCCTGGGCGACATTAATAGGTTGCAGTGTCTGTGTGCAACCCAGTCTCATCCCAACTCGTCAAATATAGATGCTTGGGTAGAGCCCTTTGACGTCACTCAACCCAGTCTCATCCCAAAAACGACGAAAAAGGCGTCCCCCGGCGTCGGTATAGTGACGCCAAAGGGCTCTGCCCAAGCGTCTATATTTGACGAGTTGGGATGAGACTTGGTTGGTTTACCGCATCGATAATAGCTTACCTTTTCAGAACGAGATAGCGGATGTTTGGTTGACAAGAAGTAGTTCCAGTCATATCTTGAGCGTCAAACTTTTCAGCGACTTGTGTGTAATAGTAAAATTACAGTAATGTTGCATCATTTATAGGTTTTGCTGTCAGTGCATTAGACATGCTTGCTTCCATGTACTTAAAATTATGATTAAAATAAAATGATATTCCTCCCCCGCCGGATTTTTATTTCTTTTTTTATGCATATAGCCTAAGTTTTTAGATTGGTTTATTTTGTATCAGTACATTTTATAAATAACCTTTATGTCCTTAAATAAGGTTTATGTCATTTATAACGTTTATGTCTTGGATATAACAAAAAAAATCATGTTGAAAGCACATCGGCCGGATTTTTACGAAATCACCCGGTTTATTTTGGTGACTTTTCGTAAAAATCCGAAAGCCGCTCATCAAAATCTATGGGAGACCTAATGCGTCAAAATATGACGCCATATTTCACCATTTTCTAGGGGAAAAGCCGAACATATTAACGTGAGAGTCAATGTGCGTCCCTCGGCGTCAAAAAACAACGAAAAAGGCGTCCCCCGGCGTCGGTATAGTGACGCCAAAGGGCTCTGCCCAAGCGTCTATATTTGACGAGTTGGGATGAGACTGGGTTGGCTTGTTGAAACTCAGTTCTGTGAGTTGGTGCATGTCAGTTTAGGCAAAGGTAACCTTTTAAACCTCTGGGGCTGGGTTGCACCAACATGGATTAAATTAATCCTGGTTTAGAGATAATCTAGGGTTAGTAAATCTATGTTTAAACTGGTTAGGAGGAGCCATTCAGTGATCTGACGTAGATGGGTCATTTTTTGGCCCCACCCATTAAAACCTGATCTGAAAACGGAAGAGAAACTGTTGTACGGTGTAAATCCACATTTCAGTGCGACAAAGTTTTTCGCGCTTTGCACATGCTTTCAGGAACTCATTACTGAAGGATTCATAACTCTATGTGTCTATTCCAATATGTAATGATGGTATTCAATGACACAAATCTGTGTTCTAGAAAGAGTGGTCTGGAGTCGCAGAGGTCCGATAATATCAGCTTTAATGCAGCAGTTGGAAAAAAACAAGTACAGAGCTCTGGGGTTGTCTAAGTTTCCCTACCCGCAACAGAGTTTGGGCTGGTTCACGAAGTCCAACTGGCTATCTGTCCCTCCCCAGCATATATTTGGGTGTGCTTTGCCTTCGGCAAGGGCACAACCTTTGTTCTCTCACATATATATTATTATTATTGGGTGTGCTTTGCCTTCGGCAAGGGCACAACCTTTGTTCTCTCACATATATATTATTATTATTATTCTTTTTGCCCCCCTAAAACTCAGTCAATATTTGGCCTACATAGACAACGTAGGTGTCAAAATTTTGTCTTGGTAGCGATTGAGTTGCTTCTATTGGAATTTACGTTCTGTTGCATGGTTTGGGCTTAAGTTTTTGTGGCGAAAAGTGAAGCTAACGGTGGCTAATTTGCTAGCCACAGTCACTGACGTTACTAACGTCACGAAAACACTCGTGAACATTCGTTTCGCATCTGTTAACTTGGGGGATAGCTAGGCTAACTATAGCTTTACTGCAAGGCGGCTGCAGAAACGCCACAAGCAAAGAGGCCAGGGTGATAAATATTTACTCATTTTACTTTGTGATATGACACACAATTGTGATGTGTAATGTACAATATAAGCTGATATTATTAAGGAAGTACATCTACTTTCGGAAACAGTAGTCTACTATTTCACTGAAATATTAGCATCATGACATTAGCCTGTGTTGCCCGGGCAACACATACTACAGTGGTCTATGATGTATCTGTTTTCAATCGTTAAAATAAACATTCCTCACATATACATTTTCGTTGTAGGATTTATTCTGACATTAGTAAACGATTTGTTGGTGAAATTACCATTACCTGTGGTTTCAAACCAGTGTAGCTCACTGCAACGCTGTAGCCTACTGTACCCGAGACACTAGTGTGAGTAGCTAACAAAAACTCCTCAGCTGTTCAAGTCAAACGGCGACAGAACAGTTCGACACTCCCCTTACTCAAAAGTCTTTCAATAGTTGAAACAATCTGACTACTAACCTGAACTTCATTGCCACAGCCTAAAATTTGTCAATCTGTTCATGAAAATAATTAATTTCAGCCTAAACCGTACAACGGAACGTTAAATCGAATTCAACCAACGCAATCGCTACCAAGACGAACACAGCAGTAGTCTAGTACTGTACTGTAGTAGTAGAATTTACCGGGGCAGCTTCTCCACACAGGGCTATATCGCATTTTGCGTTGTTACTGACAATGATCGCTACCAGTGAGCTTTTTATGAATGAGCGATTTTCCACTAAATAAATGTCAAGCTTATTTACGTTTTTGGGGGCATATTTTCAGTTAGCAGATGTTACTGTTTGAATCGCGATTCTATCTTCTGCCGGTAAAGTCGTAGAATAATCTTCAAAGGGGGTTCTTTATTAATGAATGAATGCAATATGAGTAGGCTAAATGCCTGAAAATATCACGAGAAGGGACAACTTAAAAGGACGTTTAAGTCATAGAGATTAGGTCCATTTTTACACCGGTCTGCCAAATGTATTCGTTTTGATTCAGCCTGTCAGCTGCCTCTTGCAGGGGAAATGAGAAGACATCATATTTCATTCTACACTTCACTCGTATTTTGAGTTGTAAATGAGCAGCAAAAAAAAGATGCTTTTAAATCTATGTAATCTTTATAAATAATAAGTAGGCCCGATGCATTTTTATATAAAATATACAGACCCCTGTGCAACCGACGCAAGCAAGCACACCCTACAATTTCTTCAGAAATTGTATCCTCTCTAGTTATACAGTGCAATTGAAACACAAGTATCAAAAAAGGGTTTAGCTTGTTCTCTCATGCGTCAGGGAGTTGTTCTTGCCTACGCGCGTCCCACCTGCTCGGGTGCCGTCTCCACCCGGTTTCAAGGTTGTTTCTGAAAATGAAGAGATAGAGACACAAAGAACAGCCTGCTTCCCACACCCAGTGTGAGACCCAATGTTTAAGCCTGAGCACACTTCTAAGTTCATAACTTTAATAAGCACAATGCATAACTTTAATAAGCACAATATATTCTTTATTACACACGTATATAATCTACTGAGAAGCAACTCATGGAATTTCCTTTACAGGATCTCTAAGTCCTTCAAGGTTTCTTCACTCAAGCAAACAGCCCCTCGTCTACAACTGCACAATCAAGCAATACTAATTCATAATTATTTAAGATTACTTTTATTTACACAGAAGGCCAGTTTAAATCCATTTAGCACATTAAAGACAGCTAGCCAGCTAGGTTGCATCAACCTATGATGACTAGCAAAATGATTTCAGTGCCTACTGTGTCAATCGAAACTTATTTCACAATTATCTGCTATGCCACTATCGTTTACAAACAGCACAAGTTATACATCGAAAGAAAGAGGCAAATGTCAGCTTTCTAGCAAGCTACAGCTTACGTTACTTTACAGAGGTTTTGAGGGTCGTTTTACGTAAAACGATGGGCGATTTAACTTACTAGCAATGGATTTAGACGGCTACAGGTTAAACTTGGCAATGGAGGTTTTTTAAATCGAATACAGGGTTTGGATTGGTTCGCTAAATGGAACCAGCATTTTCGGGGCAGTAGCCATTGGTCAAATAAGTGGAACCGGTGGTCACATGCGCCAATCATTACAGGAATTATGTGGAACCTCCACAGACAACATAACTTTTTGATGGTTAACAATCTCCTCTGTGGCCAGTCTGGCCACTTCCGGCCCCTGCCCACGCCCCCCTTCCGCAGGAGACGAGGCCAGGAGGCGCCCGTGGTCAAATGTAACCACGCCGTCAGATGCGGTTTTCGTGGCCTCTTTGATTTTCTATGAATTTCCCCGTTTTAGCATGAATTTTCCTACCAATAAATGGAACAAGGGGGAGGTTCTGACATATTTCAGCGGCATTTAAAATGTGTCTCCTTCACAATGACAGGGCCATGGACTTGTTAGAGCAAATCCAGGTAGTGACAAGTCCACTTCACACCTTTCAGTCCCTCAACCTGTCTCAACCCTAAAATCCAGAAAATCATTGATTCATTCATTAAACTATAAGCACTCTATGGTTCTTGATCTTGTGCTTTCATATGCTTTATCTGGCGTATTTAGACTAAGATCAAGTGAATATAATGTAATTTCCTCAGACAGGTCTTTCCAAGGCCTATAGGGGCGAAAGGTAAAATTCCAAACAATCCTTCAACAAATATTGACACAATGATCCGTCTTCTTCAGACCTACTAAGTATTGTTTCCTTAAAATACAGATTCAGTTTCAAGGTGTGTTAAGAACAATTGGCATGTCCCTCAAGAGGTCTTCTAATTAAAACAATAACAAACAATTTGTTTTACCAAAAAATGGATACAAAAAAACAAGGACAACCTTAAGGGCTGCAGAGTTTAACAAAATGTAATATTGATAGTACTAATGTGTGCTTCAAAATAGAAAAATTTCACCCAGAGTTGACCAGGTTTCTATCCAGTCTGACACAGCTTCCCCTCCATCATTACAGGTGTAGATTATTTTTCCTGTGTGCTGTCGTGTTGGACTGTAGATCTGGTGTTACTGCATGTGCTGTCATGTTGGACTGTAGATCTGGTGTTACTGCATGTGTTGTCCCAGTAGGTGTAGGCCAGTAGTTCTTCCAGCTGTGGGTCATACAGAAGTTTTCTCAGGTGGTGACTGCTGGGACAGCTTGTCACCAGACGTAACTCCTTTGGTTTGTTTTCTATTGTGAATACGCAGGTGACTCTTCAGATGGTCATTTCTTTTACATGAATAGTCACAGTGTGGGCAGCTGTAGGGCTTCTCTCCAGTGTGGATCCTGCGGTGACTGCTGAGATTAGCGGTACGGCTAAAGGTTTTACCACAGACGTCACATCTGTAGGGCTTCTCTCCTGTGTGGGTCCTACTGTGCTTCTTCAAATCACCAGTGGAGAAGAAGGTTGCATCACAGATGTCACAGTTGTAGGGCTTCTTTCCTGTGTGGATCTTCCTGTGAATTTTGAAACAGTAGAGCTGGCCAAAGGTTTGACCACAGAGGTCACAGCTGTAGGGCTTCTCTCCAGTGTGGATCCTGCTGTGATCTTTAAAATGGCAAGCCCGGCTAAAAGTTTTCCCACAGAGGTCACAGCTGTAGGGCTTTTCCCCAGTGTGGATCCTGCGGTGAAGTTTGGCACCAGCAGCCTGGCTAAATTTTTTCCCACAGAGGTTACAGCTGTAGGGCTTCTCTCCTGTGTGGATCTTGCTGTGAACTTTAAAATGGCAAGCCCGACTAAAGGTTTTCCCACAGAGGTCACAGCTGTAGGGCTTCTCCCCAGTGTGGATCCTGCTGTGTATTCTAAAGTTGGCAACATGGCTAAAGGTTTTACCACAGAGGTCACAGCTGTAGGGCTTCTCTCCAGTGTGGATCATCATGTGCTGCTTGAGGTTCCTAGATGAGGAAAGGCTCTTCCCACAGGTGTCACACTGATGTGTCTCCATAACTCAGGGCTCTCTTTGTTCTCTGTCTGGTCTCTCTGGGTCCTGTCTGGTGTCTAGAAGCTTGTTTATCTCTGGTTACTGCTCTCTATGGTTACTGCTCTCTCTGGTTACTGCTCTCTCTGGTTACTGCTCTCTCTGGTTACTGCTCTCTCTGGTTGAGTCTCTCCGGAGCCTTCAAATGGTCTCCTCTGTCTAGTCTCCGCCCACGATCAAGTCTGATTGGCCAATAGGAGATCTGGAAGAAACAGTTCCAAGTTAATAGGGCATTTCAGAATGTTTGTAAACAATAGGCACCAAGATACGTCCGGGTGGCAGAACGTGAGCGTCTTCCACTGAAGATCCAGACAGCTACTGTAAACATAGATACATAGTTAAAACATTGTGAAATGTTAAGAAGGAAGAATATCTAACAGAAATACAAATACCTTCTGACACATTGTTTTCTCACGAGTACAAATAAAGCCAGAGTGATCAAATTGACAAGGTCAAATTAATACACAAATTACTTTAGTAGTATTGTATAGTAGTTTAGTAGTAAGAGGGTAGATATAAAAAGTATTTTTTTGTGTCAGGCTACAGTCGACCGTGGGTCTCCCTTCCAAGCAATTTACTAGTGGTGCCATCGGCTTTTGCCACCCGGAAAAACGTCTATTATTGTTGTGACGTCAAAGTGAATAGGTCTATAAGAATAGATTTATTTTGTCTTGAGAAACATTCACTCTGTGATATCTGCATATCTAGCAAACTACTTCTCTTTATACTAATATGTTTTTATTTTACTAAATAATGATATAAACTATATGACTACACAATTAGCGTCACATGCAAATTACATTTACATTTAGCAGACGCTCTTATCCAGAGCGTCTTACAATTAACAATACATTTACTGTGGATTGTAATTGCAAAGTTTTAAATCCCCAAAAGAATAATGCATTATACTCTATTGCGTTTGTCTCCATTTTCTATTTAAGAGCTGACACTTAAAATATAAAATAAATATTACGTTTTTATTCAGGTAGAAGGCTCCCCTGCAGCAATACAGAACACTGCTCTCTTAGCCGTAAAATAAAAGTTCATACTTTGTACATACTTTGAGACACACAACACTGTCTGGTGACCGCTGCATCACATAATACAAACATCGCCATTAATAAAGACAACCACTGAATCTAGCTACAGTAACAATGGAAGTAAAGATGGACGAGCTAGCTAGCACCGTGGGGATCTTAAAACTAAGCCTCAAATCCTGGACACAACGACGTCAAAATCAATGCCTATAATGCTAACCTTCATAGCTGTTAGATTTGCAACATAACTTTGAACTTCAAAAACAATAAAACGTAAGGCATCACATAGTTTACTTTACATACCTCCAGCCTGAGAAACAACTTTACATTGAGCATAGGAACACTCTTCTTTTGCTTTCAATGGCAGATTGCGACCAACCAGTGCAGAAGTGCAGCAGCGCCACCTACTGTTCGGGAGTGTGAAGTCGGCGCTCCTAAGTCTATGGGTTGAGGTGAGGACAACAGGACACGAGGGAAACAAATGGAAAACAAGATGCAAGAATGCTCATTATACCTATCTCGTGAGGTGTATTTTCATTAACTTTAGGAAGAACAGAAAATAAGTATATTTTAAGAAATTAGAGAAAAGTCTCCACTGGATGAGTTACGTACTTGAAAACGTAACAAAGTAACTGAATACTTGGATTTAATAACACGTTATGTTATTAACAGCAATAAACAATAAAAGTGATCAGATATCTTAGGGGTCCAGGCACATTGGGGGGGGTGGACGGCTGGGACCAAAGACCAAGTCCAGCCAACTTCCCATCCAATCACAGACATCCCAAGTCTCCCAGAAGGTCCGGGAGTCTCCCGCATTCCAGCGGCTCCCTGACGCCCGCAAATGCTGTACAATCCCCCTGGAAATCGGGTATTTTGTATTTTGAGCGAGCGAGAGACTAGGGCTGTGTCTACTACCGCGCACTTGTGCACTTCGAGCACTGACTTTCAGTGCTTAGGGCGCTTACACTGACAGAACCAGCAGAATTCAGTGCACTGAAAGTACCCGGATGACGCACTGCAAACGGTCAAAAAATGCAGTGTACAACGATGGACACTAGTCCCCCTAAACGGGCGCCATATTGGCTACATAGTGGAAGAGGAGGAGCCCTTTCGGCAGCTTTTCATTTAATTTCTAAAATAATGGCAGACGAAATGACTCGCGAGCAGATTCGCCTTAGATTCGCGGGTGTCACAATCAGATTTGCGTCCGTCACTTCCCGCCAAGTGGTTAACTTAAGTGTTCCAGTTGAGACAGCACTACTCAGCGACAGAGTGCACTACAGATGTAAGTGCACTGTATTGCAGTGCACTGTATTGCAGTGCACTGCAATACAGGCAAAACAAGCACACAGAACTGAGTGGTGATCTGCTGGCGGCGGTGGATGGTCCAGGTGCGACCGGAGGAGGAACGGCCGGGAGGGCGATGCTCGGTACGGCTCCGCGCTGCAAGAGAAGCCGTGTGTCCGTGAACCCCGTCTGTCTCTGGTCCATGTTAAAACTGTCCGCCATGAAATGCAGGGTTGCCAGGTCTGTCTGACAAAACCAGCCCAAAAACCAGCCGAATATCAGAACTCAAAATATGCCCAAACCATATACACTGCTTTTAAAGTCCAACAGCATTGCTATCATTGCCAAATGTATTGTAATATCTACAAAGTAACACCAAATGTTTAGTATGCCTAGCCTGGTCCTAACCAGACCCTCGTACATTTCATTTGTACAGAGAGTCTGGGATCGCTCCATTGACAAGCGTTAAGTTCCTTGAAGGCGGGTACTCTGTTGAAGTTTAAAACTATTGGATCTGCCCAGAGCCACTCTGATCTGCCATAACCAATCGCTAGCGTTCGCCTTAGCCAACTCCTTCACCACGGAGCTAGCTGCCCTAGCTGGAAAATCAAACTTTTCCCGAACCCCGTGGGGAGGAGGGCCACAACATCATGACCACCAACAAAACTCAGCAAGGATTGTTCTTGCTCCAGCTTTACCTTATGGATATTCGGCTGCGTTGCCACAACCGCAGAATAGCTTCGCTCGCATCATTCTCCGCCGCCATTACTGAACTAGGCTACAACTCAAACTAATGCACGACATCAACGTCATTGTTCTCAGCCACTCCCTCTGTTCGCTGATTGGACCTACAAAATATTTGTTTCTGAAAACCGACTGATGCATTGAAATCCCAGACCTAATACAGAAGCAAAATCCAAATTGAGCGGAAGTACGTAGGAGGGCAGAGCCAGGCTATAGTATGTCAGCATTAAAAGCAGTTTTCAGGAGGTTTTCTCCGGAGACAGAGCATTAGGCACGTGTGCACACACAGTGCGTGTCTGTATGTGGGCGTGTCCCATGTCAATGTGTGTACGTGCTGATCTGGAGTCTGTTTGGTAGGATTTGGGTATAAACTAGAGAGGATACAATTTCTGGGGAAATTGTAGGGTGTGCTTGCTTGCGTTGGTTGCACAGGGGTCTGTATATTTTATATAAAAATGCATCGGGCCTACTTATTATTTATAAAGATTACATAGATTTAAAAGCATCTTTTTTTTTGCTGCTCATTTACAACTCAAAATACGAGTGAAGTGTAGAATGAAATATGATGTCTTCTCATTTCCCCTGCAAGAGGCAGCTGACAGGCTGAATCAAAACGAATACATTTGGCAGACCGGTGTAAAAATGGACCTAATCTCTATGACTTAAACGTCCTTTTAAGTTGTCCCTTCTCGTGATATTTTCAGGCATTTAGCCTACTCATATTGCATTCATTCATTAATAAAGAACCCCCTTTGAAGATTATTCTACGACTTTACCGGCAGAAGATAGAATCCCGATTCAAACAGTAACATCTGCTAACTGAAAATATGCCCCCAAAAACGTAAATAAGCTTGACATTTATTTAGTGGAAAATCGCTCATTCATAAAAAGCTCACTGGTAGCGATCATTGTCAGTAACAACGCAAAATGCGATATAGCCCTGTGTGGAGAAGCTGCCCCGGTAAATTCTACTACTACAGTACAGTACTAGACTACTGCTGTGTTCGTCTTGGTAGCGATTGCGTTGGTTGAATTCGATTTAACGTTCCGTTGTACGGTTTAGGCTGAAATTAATTATTTTCATGAACAGATTGACAAAGTTTAGGCTGTGGCAATGAAGTTCAGGTTAGTAGTCAGATTGTTTCAACTATTGAAAGACTTTTGAGTAAGGGGAGTGTCGAACATGTTCTGTCGCCGTTTGACTTGAACAGCTGAGGAGTTTTTGTTAGCTACTCACACTAGTGTCTCGGGTAGGCTACAGCGTTGCAGTGAGCTACACTGGTTTGAAACCACAGGTAATGGTAATTTCACCAACAAATCGTTTACTAATGTCAGAATAAATCATACAACGAAAATGTATATGTGAGGAATGTTTATTTTAACGATTGAAAACAGATACATCATAGACCACTGTAGTATGTGTTGCCCGGGAAACACAGGCTAATGTCATGATGCTAATACTTCAGTGAAATAGTAGACTACTGTTTCCGAAAGTAGATGTACTTCCTTAATAATATCAGCTTATATTGTACATTACACATCACAATTGTGTGTCATATCACAAAGTAAAATGAGTAAATAGTTATCACCCTGGCCTCTTTTCTTGTGGCGTTTCTGCAGCTGCCTTGCAGTAAAGCTATAGTTAGCCTAGCTATCCCCCAAGTTAACAGATGCAAAACGAATGTTCTGCCAAAGGTAGTCACGCGTGTTTTCGTGACGTTAGTGACGCAGTGACGTTAGTAACGTCAGTGACTGTGGCTAGCAAATTATCCACCGTTAGCTTCACTTTTCGCCACAAAAACTTAACTTAAGCCCAAACCATGCAACGGAACGTAAATTCCAATAGAAGCAACTCAATTGCTACCAAGACGAAACTTTTGACACCTACGTTGTCTATGTAGGCCAAATATTGACTGAGTTTTAGGGGGGCAAAAAGAATAATAATAATAATATATATGTGAGAGAACAAAGGTTGTGCCCTTGCCGAAGGCAAAGCACACCCAATAAATTATTTCATTTAAAATATGGATTTTTATTTGACGATATTCATGTAATTTACATGCAAAATAGGTCTACCCGAACCAGCGGACAAAAAATTCAGCCTGAGGCAACACTTCAAAAGTAGCCCAATTCTGCGGGAAAACCGCGGACCTGGCAACACTGGTGAAATGATCAGTGCAGAGGCGGCTGTTGGAGTTTATCCGAAGCTTTCCATCAGCGTGGCTCTTCACAAAATCTATCCACCTATTTTTCCTTTCCTCATCAATAGGGAAATTAAATAGCGTTGCAGCGCAGCTGAAGTTCTTGCATCCAGGGAAGATGCAGTTGCAGGTGGAGGGAGACATCCTGAAGCTAGCTAGCTATCTGATGTAGGCTACAATAACAGTACAGCTGGAGGGGCCATTCAGTGATCTGACGTAG
Source organism: Osmerus mordax (assembly GCF_038355195.1). Lineage (NCBI taxonomy): Eukaryota > Metazoa > Chordata > Actinopteri > Osmeriformes > Osmeridae > Osmerus > Osmerus mordax. Next base: position 869,945 of record NC_090052.1, on the reverse strand, counting down.
ATCGGTCAAAGTGACATAGATTGGTAATTTTTTGGCCCCACCCATTAAAACCTGATCTGAAAACGGAAGAGAAACTGTTCTACGGTGTAACTCCACATTTCAGTACGACAAAGTTTTTCGCACTTTGCACATGCTTCCAGGAACTCATTCACACGTATATAATGTACTGAGAAGCAACTCATGGAATTTGCTTTACAGGATCTCTAAGTCCTTCAAGGTTTCTTCACTCAAGCAAACAGCCCCTCGTCTACAACTCCACAATCAAGCAATACTAATTCATAATTATTTAAGATTACTTTTATTTACACAGAAGGCCAGTTTCAATCCATTTAGCACATTAAAGACAGCTAGCCAGATAGGTTAAATCAACCTATGATAACTAGTGATATGATTTCAGTGCCTACTGTGTCAATCGAAACTTATTTCACAATTGTCTGCTATGCCACTATCGTTTACAAACAGCACAAGTTATACATCGAAAGAAAGAGGCAAATGTCATCTTTCTAGCAAGCTACATCTTACGTTACTTTACAGAGGTTTTGAGGGTCGTTTTACATAAAACGATGGGCGATTTAACTTAATAGCAATGGATTTAGACGGCTACAGGTTTAACTTGGCAATGGAGGTTTTTTAAGTCGAATACAGGGTTTGGATTGGTTCGCTAAATGGAACCAGCATTTTCGGGGCAGTAGCCATTGGTCAAATAACTGTAACCGGTGGTCACATGCGCCAATCAATAGGTACGTTCGACATGGACTGCGGCTGCATTAAACGACCGGCGAGAGTAGCTGAAGAGAATGTCTAATATATTTGGGTCACATGACCCAAAGGTTCACAACGAACCATCGTTGTGTTAACCCAATTTTACCCAATACAAAAACAAATAAAAAGCATTTTCTTTTAACCTTCGCAATGTGGGGGGTCTGAGACAGCCCGACGGTTGAAAGAAAATGCTTCACTTTGTTTTTGTATGCGGTAAAGTTGTCGCAATACGATGGTGGGTCACAATGACTGATGGGTCAGAATGACAAGAAGATAACACAAGGGTTAAGAACAATTGGCATGTCCCTCAAGAGGTCTTCTAATTAAAAGAATAACAAACCTTTTTTTTTTTACCAACAAATGGATACAAAAAAACAAGGAAACCCTTAAGGGCTGCAGAGTTTAACAAAATGTAATATTGACGGTACTAATGTGTGCTTCAAAACAGAAAAATGTCAGCCAGAGTTTACCAGGTTTCTACCCAGTCTGACACAGCTTCCCCTCCATCATTACAGGGGTAGATTATGTTTCCTGTGTCGTGTTGGACTGTAGATCTGGTGTTACTGCATGTGCTGTCATGTTGGACTGTAGATCTGGTGTTACTGCATGTGCTGTCCCAGTAGGTGCAGGCCAGTAGTTCTTCCAGCTGTGGGTCATACAGAAGTTCTCTCAGGTGGTGACTGCTGGGACAGCTTGGCCCCAGACATCACTGCTTTTTTCTTCTTTTTTTTATTGTGGATACGCAGGTGACTCTTCAGATGGTCATTTCTTATACATGAATAGTCACAGTGTGGGCAGCTGTAGGGCTTCTCTCCAGTGTGGATCTTGCGGTGACTGCTGAGATTAGCGGTACGGCTAAAGGTTTTACCACAGACGTCACATCTGTAGGGCTTCTCTCCTGTGTGGGTCCTGCTGTGCTTCTTCAAATCACCAGTGGAGAAGAAGGTTGCATCACAAATGTCACAGTTGAAGGGCTTCTTTCCTGTGTGGATCTTGCTGTGAATTCTGAAACAGTAGAGCCGGCCAAAGGTTTGACCACAGAGGTCACAGCTGTAGGGCTTCTCTCCAGTGTGGATCCTGCTGTGAGCTCTTAAACTGCTAGACTGGGTAAAGGTTTTACCACAGAGGTCACAGATGTAGGACTTCTTTCCAGCGTGGATCTTGCGATGAACTTTTAAACAGTCAAGCCGGCCAAATGTTTGACCACAGAGGTTACAGCTGTAGGGCTTTTCTCCAGTGTGGATCCTGCTGTGAAGTTTGGCACCACCAGCCTGGCTAAAGGTTTTACCACAGAGGTCACAGCTGTAGGGCTTCTCTCCTGTGTGGATCTTGCTGTGAACTTTAAAATGGCAAGCCCGGCTAAAAGTTTTCCCACAGAGGTCACAGCTGTAGGGCTTCTCCCCAGTGTGGACCCTGCTGTGAGATTTTAAGTTGGCAACATGGCAAAAGGTTTTACCACAGAGGTCACAGATGTAGGGCTTCTCTCCAGTGTGGATCATCATGTGGTGCTTGAGGTTCCTGGATGAGGAAAGTCTCTTCCCACAGGTGTCACACTGATGTGTTTCCATAACTCAGGTCTCTCTTTGTTCTCTGTCTGGTCTCTCTGGGTCCTGTCTGGTGTATGGAAGCTTGTTTATCTCTGGTTACTGCTCTCTCTGGTTGAGTCTTTCTGGAGCCTTCAAATTGTCTCCTCTGTCTAGTCTCCGCCCACGATCAAGTCTGATTGGCCAATAGGAGATCTGGAAGAAACAGTTCCAAGTTAATAGGGCATTTCAGAATGTTTGTAAACAATAGGCACCAAGATACTTCCGGGTGGCAGAATGCGAGCGGCTTCCACTGAAGAGATCCAGACGGCTACTGTAAACATAGTTAAAACATTGTGAAATGTTAAGAAGTAACAATCCACAGTAAAGTGGGAGTCAGGTGGCTGAGTGGTGAGGGAATTGGGCTGGTAATCCGAAGGTTGCCAGTTCGATTCCCGGTCATGCCAACTGACGTTGTGTCCTTGGGCAAGGCACTTCTTACTTACTTACTGTAAGTCGCGAGAGCGTCTGCTAAATGACTAAATGTAAATGTAAGAAGGAAGAACATCTTACAGAAATACAAATAACTCGTTTTCTCAGGAGTACAAATAAAGCCAGAGTGATCAAATTGACAAGGTCAAATTAATACACAAATTACTTTAGTAGTATAAGAAGGTAGATTTAAAAATTATTTTGTTTGTGTCAGGCTACGGCCGACCGTGGGTCTCCCTTCCAAGCAATTTACTAGTGGTGCCATCGGCTTTTGCCACCCGGAAGAACGTCTATTATTGTTGTGACGACGATTTATTTTGTCTTGAGAAACATTCACTCTGTGATATCTGCACCTCTAGCAAACTACTTCTCTTTATACTAATATGTTTTATTTTACAAAATAATGATGAAACTATATGATTACACAATTAGCGTCACATGCAAATTAACAATACATTTACTGTGGATTGCAATTGCAAAGTTTTAAATCCCCAAAAGAATAATACAGTATCTCTATTGCGTTTGTCTCCATTTTCTATTCAAGAGCTGAGACTTAGAACATAAGATAAATATTACGTTTTTATTCAGGTAGAAGGCTCCACTGCAGCAATACATAACACTGCTCTCTTAATGCTGCCCACGAGAGCCGTAAAATAAAAATTCACAAAACAGGAGTACATACTTTGAGACACACAACACTGTCTGGTGACCGCTGCATCTTAAATTACATTAAATTAATTGTGATTGTATCAATCACATAATACAAACATCTCCATTAATAAAGACAACCACTGATGTAACAATGGAAGTAAAGATGGACGAGTTAGCTAGCACCGTGGTGATCTTAAAACTAAGCACAAAGTGGCAAATCCTGGACACAACGACGTCAAAATCAATGTCTATAATGCAAACCTTCAGAGCTGTTAGATTTGCAACATAATTTTGAACTTCAAAAACAATAAAACGTAAGGCATCACATAGTTTACATACCTACAGCCTGGGAAACAACTTTAGCTTTACATTGAGCATAGGAACACTCTTCTTTTGCTTTCAATGGCATATTGCGACCAACTGTATGAAGTGCAGCAGCGCCACCTACTGTTCGGGAGTGAAAATAAATAAGTATATTTTAAAAAATTAGAGAAAAGTCTCCACTGGATGAGTTACGTACTTGAAAACGTAACAAAGTAACTGAATAGATGACTAAATTACTAAATGAATACTTGGATTCAATAACACGTTATGTTATTTCTTACAACAATAAAAGTGATCAGATATCTTAGGGGTCCAGGCACATTGGGGGGGGGGTGGACGGCTGGGACCAAAGACCAAGTCCAGCCAACTTCCCATCCAATCACCACGTTTTGTTCACAACACAGGGAAATTTCACAAGCGTTTGTAATTCAATTTTAGGATTACTGTCGGAAAATGACATGGTCACTAAAAGTGTTTAATATCAACAACAAAAAAGTAGCTAATAAAAGGCAAAAGACACATTGTGTCAGCAATGACTGTAAAAAGAAGGTGTTACCTTTTTGTACCAGTAGAGGGCAGTGGTGATGTTCTCATCAGCTCCTCAGACAGCACTGTCCTGAACACTGCTGGGTCCTCTAAACGCTGGTCTCATATTACATATGGTTCCTTCTGACCCTTTGCCAAGCCTACCTTAATAAACGGTAGTATTAATATTAGCCAAGCCTAGCTTGATAAACGGTAGTATTAATATTAGCCAAGCCTAGCTTAATAAACGGTAGTATTAATATTAGAATCAGAATCAGAATCAGAATGGGATTTATTCGCCATGAACGTTTGCACAGGCAAGGAATTTGCTTTGGCAGCAAGGTGCATACAATAAACATATACCTAAAATTTAAATATGTGGACTATCTATACTAAGGGTACATAAACTAGCAGTACTAAGTGGGATTAGAATAGAATTAAATATACAATAAATAAAATATAAGTTGCCGTAAATTACAATATAAAAATACAAAAATACAAATATTACAAAAAATACAAATGTACAAGATACCATTATTGTAATGCAGTGCAAAAAGCAGTGTGTTTTAAGCAAGAAGTCATTAGAGTCAGTGTGGTCCCTTGGCCTTGTTGAAGAGGCCCACAGCGGAAGGGAAGAAACTGTTTTTGTGGCGTGAGGTATTGGTCCTGATGGACCGCAGCCTTCTGCCGGAGGGGAGTGACTGAAACAGGGAGTGTCCAGGGTGGGAGGAGTCGGCCACAATCTTCCTCGCTCGCCTCAGGGTCCTCGAGGTGTGCAGGTCCTCGAGGGTAGGCAGATTGCAGCCAATCACCTTCTCAGCAGTGCGGATGATACGCTGCAGTCTGCTCTTGTCCTTGGCAGTGGCAGCAGCGTACCAGACGGTGATGGAGGAGGTGAGGATGGACTCAATGATGGCTGAGTAGAAGTGCACCATCATTGTCTTTGGTAGGTTGAACTTCTTCAGCTGCCGAAGGAAGTACATCCTCTGTTGTGCTTTCTTGATGAGGGAGCTGATGTTCAGTTCCCACTTGAGGTCCTGGGAGAGGATAGTGCCCAGGAAGCGGAAGGACTCCACAGTGTTGACTGGGGAGTCACACAGGGTGATGGGGGTGAGTGGGGCTGTGTTCCTCCTGAAGTCCACAACCATCTCCACTGTCTTAAGAGCATTGAGCTCTAAGTTGTTCTGGCTGCACCAGGTTGGCCGCTTCCCACCTATAATCAGACTCGTCTCCACCAGAGATGAGCCCAATAAGGGTGGTGTCGTCCGCAAACTTCAGGAGTTTGACAGACGGATGACTGGAGGTGCAACTGTTGGTGTACAGGGAGAAGAGCAGAGGAGAAAGGACGCAGCCCTGAGGTGATCCGGTGCTGATGGACCGGGAGTCAGAGACTTGTGTTCCCAGCTTAACGCACTGCTTCCTGTCAGACAGGAAGTCTGTGATCCTGCAGGTGGAATCAGGCACGTTCAGCTGGGAGAGCTTGTCCTGAAGCAGGGCGGGGATGATGGTAATGAAGGCAGAGCTGAAGTCCACAAACAGGATCCTGGCATAGGATGCTGGGGAGTCCAGGTGCTGTAGGGTGAAGTGGAGGGCCATGTTAACTGCATCGTCCACAGACCTGTTGGCTCTGTAGGCAAACTGCAGGGGGTCCAGTAGAGGGTCAGTGATGCCAAGCCTAGCTTAATGAATAGTACTAATATTTGCCAAGCCTAGCTTAATAAACAGTATTAATATTAGCCAAGCCTAGCTTAATAAACTGTAGTATTAATATTAGCCAAGCCTAGCTTAATAAACGGTAGTATTAATGTTAGCCAAGCCTAGCTTAAGAAACTGAATGTGAACGTGTGTCTGGGTGGGGTCTGGTGAACCTGTGGCTGGGTGGGGTCTGGTGAACCTGTGGCTGGGTGGGGTCTGGTGAACCTGTGGCTGGGTGGGGTCTGGTGAACCTGTGGCTGGGTGGGGTCTGGTGAACCTGTGGCTGGGTGGGGTCTGGTGAACCTGTGGCTGGGTGGGGTCTGGTGAACCTGTGGCTGGGTGGGGTCTGGTGAACCTGTGGCTGGGTGAGGTCAGCGTGCAACAGAGAGCCACAGACAGACTACATACCAGACTGGGGTTACTGTACAGAGAGACTGCATACCAGACTGGACTTCCTGTGTGGGAAAGCCTGTGATTGGCTGGGTAGAGGAGACCGGGGCCAGCACTGGCCTCACCCAGACCCTGGGAGACCCTGGGAGTTTCCCTCAAGACTTCCTCCGAAGCCGTCACCCTGAGTCATGACCTTGGACACAGTGTCACCTGATGATGTCAGAGCTGTTGTGACTCTGTAATGTACTTCAGCTAAGGTGCTGCCTTGAGGGTCAGAGGATCCAGAAAGGCATCCTGGCTTGCAAACAGCAAAATGCTACCAGATGCAAGAAGACATCCTGGCCTTTTTGGCATACTGCACTTTACATACTATGTATTGGGACATACTGCACTTGACATACTATGTATTGGGACATACTAAATGTTTCTGGCATTCTAAATAGTATCTAGTGTAGTACGTAGGTGTTGAGAAGCTGGGTGGCTGTGTCAGAGCAGACAGTCGTGAGGGGGTTAACTGGCGTCAGCCATGTTGTATTTCCTGCTCTTATTGTCTCCATCCTGGAGGGAAGAGGGTGAACCAGCTCACATCCTGTCTGTTAAACCATTTATCCCCATAACAACCCTGCTCTGCTGTAACTACTGGTTCCTGTTGCCTGGGCGACATTAATAGGCTGCAGTGTCTGTGTATGAGTGTCCGTTTAGGAATAATTCCGACTGTCCTTACACAAACATATTTGAAACACATTCACATGTGAAATGTTCACACATGCATTCATACCACTGACAACTCACATCCACATATGTGAAATGCTCGCTTCGACATATCGAAATATCTGTACTTTATACTTCTTACATTTTAAAGCCAGGATTTACATCATTGATGAGTACTTGATGCGGACTCTACTACACTTTAACTCTATTGTATTCTACTCTAGGCTTCTCTGTTCTGTTCTGTTCTCCTCTCCTCTTCTCCCCTCTCCTCCTCTCCTCTTCTCCCCTCTCCCCCTCTCCCCCTCTCCCCCTCGCCTCCTCTCCTCTTCTCCCCTCTCCTCTTCTCCCCTCTCCTCCTCTCCTCTTCTCCCCTCTCCTCCTCTCCCCTCAACCCCTCTCCTCCTCTCCCCTTCTTCTTCTCTCTCCTATCCTTTCACTTGACAACCTGAATATATGACCTTCAAATGCCTTCTGGATATAGTGAAATGTTCTCACACTCTTACATTCTCAAAGCTAATCCTAACCCTATGAGTGTGAATGTGATTCACATCCATCTGTGCCAGCATTTAATATTTATGTAAATGTTAAGTAGAATGAATGTGTGTAAACATTTAACATTTGAATGCGTTTCATATGTGTCTATGCGAGCATTTCACACATATGTGTGGATGTGAGTTCAGTAGTATGGATGTGTGTGAACGTTTCATATGTGTTTGTGTAAGGACAGTCTGAACGGCCCCTCATATCTGTGACTTTCAATGCAATGTCATTGTCACAGACAGCAGCCATTACAGTGTGTGTGTGTGTGTGTGCGCATGTGGACAGGCATGCGGGCGGGGTGTGTGTGGACGGGCGGGGTGTGTGTGTGATTGGGCATGTGGATGCTGCATTTTCTTTATTTTTCCTCTACAACCTCCTCCTCCCTTCCTCTCCTCCACTCCACCCTCCTTCTCCCTTCCTCTCTCTCCCTCATCTCCACCCCCATCTTCTACTTTCCACGCTCCTTTCTTCTCCACTCTACCCCACCTTTCCACCCTCCTTACATCTTTCATTCCCAGCCGGAAACAGAAGCTTTCATCAGTCGTCTGAACTCCTCCTGACTTGGTTTCTAGTCTGGGTCTCTCCTGAACATCCACCCTAACCCCCTGAACTCGACCTCCCAGCTTCTCAGAGCCTCATGTTCTCAGTCTGGTTCCTCGTGGAGCCAGTTCACGTGCAGCCTAACCCCTCCTTCACCCACTGAGCTAAGCTTCTGTCACATCTCAGATAAAGAAAGTCACAGAGGCAGGAGATTACAAAGCGTTTAGATGTTGCGTCCGATTCACAGCAGTCTGAAAAGCCCCTGTGGGGGCTAAGAGAAAGAGAAGTTCTCAAAGCCCTGGGTGTGAGTCAGACTGCTCAGAATCCTGGGTCTTTGTTCACTTCCTGACTAGCCTGTGACTGGTTCCCTGACCCCATGTCGGTGCCCATGAGCAATTTACTCACTCAAAACATGCAAAGGCTCATGGGTAAAGGGATGTGCCTCTGTCCTTCACCTACTGATCCTCAACAGCAGTAGGGTTAGGTTAGGTTTAGGGTTAGCAGTAGGGTTAGCAGTAGGTCTCCCCGACTCCATTATGAGGAGGTCTGTACCTGAACTGGCTGCTGAACCGGCTGGTCTGTAGTCAGCAGCGGGAACCAGCTGGTCTGTAGTCAGAAGCTGTATCTGAACCCTGGTCTGTAGGACTCCTCTCTCAGCATATCCACACCTGGTAGCGCTCCTTGTAATGAGCACCAGCCACTGAGGACACGTGTGGATATTTTAAATGCAACACAATAAAACAACCCATATTTAGCTGGATGTCAGGGCCAAGGGGGCCTCACGGTCTTGTTAGCAGATGAAGACGTCCCTCCCCCCAAACACTTCATGGAGGTTACTGTAATTGTGTGTGTGTGCGTCAAGGTGTTGTGCTGTTTAGTGTGTGTTTGTATGTGCATATCTGTGTCTACGTGTAGTAATGTTTTCGTGTGTGTGTGCGTGGCTGGGTGGTTTATGTAGTGGAAAGTGCAGCCCCAGTGGAAACCACAGGGCAGCTCTAAACTTGGTGTGTTGTGATGTGGTGGGCCAGTGAAGCGTGACCAGGGGGGACACACCCTAGGGTCCCCCCTCCTTCTCCTCCCCCTCCTCCCCCTGCCTCCTCCCTCCCCCCCTTGAAGACTTACCCTCCTGTAGGGTTACCCTCCTCCCCTTGAAGACTTACCCTCCTGTAGGGTTACCCTCGCCCCCTTGAACACTTACCCTCCTGTAGGGTTACCCTCGCCCCCTTAAAGACTTACCCTCCTGTAGGGTTACCCTCCCCCCCTTAAAGACTTACCCTCCTGTAGGGTTACTCTCCCACTAGGCTCCTGGAGATCTATCCTCCAGTTGTAATAAAGGACACGTGCTCAATCTTTTTTTCCCTTTAAATCAAAGATATTTAATATTCAATATATTTATAAAATACAGGACAATATAAATATTAGAAAATGTAATACGCTTATTCGTTTGGTTGACAATAACACTGAAGATGTAACACTGCCGGCCTGACAAAAAATAATATTAGTTGAATCCAGAGGGCTGTCCTCGTACAGAGGAGTGGAGCCTCACATCAGACAAGCTGCAGGGGCCCTGCCTCACATCAGACAAGCTGCAGGGTCCCTGCCTCACATCAGACAAGCTGCAGGGTCCCTGCCTCACATCAGACAAGCTGCAGGGGCCCTGCCTCATCAGACAAGCTGCAGGGGCCCTGCCTCACATCAGACAAGCTGCAGGGGCCCTGCCTCACATCAGACAAGCTGCAGGGGCCCTGCCTCACATCAGACAAGCTGCAGGGGCCCTGCCTCACATCAGACAAGCTGCAGGGGCCCTGCCTCACATCAGACAAGCTGCAGGGGCCCTGCCTCACATCAGACAAGCTGCAGGGGCCCTGCCTCACATCAGACAAGCTGCAGGGGCCCTGCCTCACATCAGACAAGCTGCAGGGGCCCTGCCTCACATCAGACAAGCTGCAGGGGCCCTGCCTCACAGCAGACAAGCTGCAGGGGCCCTGCCTCACATCAGACAAGCTGCAGGGGCCCTGCCTCACAGCAGACAAGCTGCAGGGGCCCTGCCTCACAGCAGACAAGCTGCAGGGGCCCTGCCTCACAGCAGACAAGCTGCAGGGGCCCTGCCTCACAGCAGACAAGCTGCAGGGGCCCTGCCTCACAGCAGACAAGCTGCCTCACTATGGCCCATGGTTCACACTTGTGTACAAAACGAGAATTAGTCTGAATATACAATTTAACACAAGGCATGGAAATGGTTCACATGTGGACTCGTTTGAACATAAACTACATCCACAGTGTTTACAACATAAAACAATTCCAGTTATTATAGAATGAGTTGCTAATATTTGTATATTATTTGTTACAAATATTGTATGTGCTCTGAGTAGTAGTTTTCATGTAGAGAGCTGGATGTAAGGGGGAAGGCATAACCAGGGGTTAGAACACATGACGGCAAGCTGCAGGTTTAAATTCCCCCTGCACTATACATATCTTTGGACAAATTAAAGAGTATGATGTGTCCTTGAGCTACCCTGGTCTACCCAGGCTCATGAACAACAGAGGGAGATCTGTTCAGGTCAGAAAGGTTCAGAAAAACGTTGGTAAATGAGGAGGAATAACAGTTTGAGTCAGTATCTGGGTGGCTGTGTGTAGCTGCTAGTGGAGCTGACTGTTATTGTCCCTGCTAGTGGAGCTGGCTGTTATTGTCCCTGCTAGTGGAGCTGACTGTTATTGTCCCTGCTAGTGGAGCTGACTGTTATTGTCCCTGCTAGTGGAGCTGACTGTTATTGTCCCTGCTAGTGGAGCTGACCGTTATTGTCCCTGCTAGTGGAGCTGACTGTTATTGTCCCTGCTAGTGGAGCTGACTGTTATTGTCCCTGCTAGTGGAGCTGACTGTTATTGTCCCTGCTAGTGGAGCTGACCGTTATTGTCCCTGCTAGTGGAGCTGACCGTTATTGTCCCTGCTAGTGGAGCTGACCGTTATTGTCCCTGCTAGTGGAGCTGACTGTTATTGTCCCTGCTAGTGGAGCTGACTGTTATTGTCCCTGCTAGTGGAGCTGACTGTTATTGTCCCTGCTAGTGGAGCTGACTGTTATTGTCCCTGCTAGTGGAGCTGACCGTTATTGTCCCTGCTAGTGGAGCTGACTGTTATTGTCCCTGCTAGTGGAGCTGACCGTTATTGTCCCTGCTAGTGGAGCTGACCGTTATAGTCTCTCCTCACCAGCAGCCAGAAATGACCTTGTAGAGGCAGGAATAGCTCTGTGGTCCAGCCTGGCTCTGCCCTCCTCAGCCACAGCTATCTTCTCTTCCCCTCTCTCCTCACTTCCCCTCTCTCCTCTCCTCTCTTTCCCCTTCTAGTTATTTTCTCCTCCTCCCTCTTCTCCATACCTCCTTCTGTAACCACAGTCATCTTCCTCTCTCCACCCACTGGGTCACAGAGGGCATCCTGGAGGCTGGAGCCTGGAGGCTGGTGCCTGGAGGCTGGAGGCTGGAGCCTGGAGGCTGGTGCCTGGAGGCTGGAGCCTGGAGCCTGGAGGCTGGAGGCTGGTGCCTGGAGGCTGGTGCCTGGAGGCTGGAGGCTGGTGCCTGGAGGCTGGTGCCTGGAGGCTGGTGCCTGGAGGCTGGTGCCTGGAGGCTGGAGGCTGGTGCCTGGAGGCTGGTGCCTGGAGGCTGGAGGCTGGTGCCTGGAGGCTGGAGGCTGGTGCCTGGAGGCTGGAGCCTGGAGGCTGGAGGCTGGAGGCTGGAGCCTAGAGGCTGGTTGCCTTCTGCCTGCCTGGTGTGGCTCGTAGGTCCCATTCAGACAGGGGATTGTGTTCCTCTGAGTGTCAGACACTTACATTTGTTGTTTGTCCAGCTTTGCATCAGACAGCCAGGGTTTATTTTAGTCTGTCAGTATACCTGCAAGTCTAGGCTTTGTCCAAGTGAACCAGTTTATCCTCTCCTCCTTTCTCCTCCCCCTGCCCTTGGTCGCTCAGCACTTGGTGGCTGAGGTGAGGCCAGGGGCTGCGGTTAGGCCAGGGGCTGCGGTTAGGCCAGGGGCTGAGGTTAGGCCAGGGGCTGAGGTGAGGCCAGGGGCTGAGGTTGTGGGCTCAGTCTTGGCCACCAACAGTCGCAAAGTGTTTCTCGACGAGCGAATAAGCTCACGGCCGCTGTAAGGGAGGGATGTAGAGAGAGAAGGGAGAGAGGGATGTAGAGAGATAAGGGAGAGAGGGATGTAGAGAGAGAAGGGAGAGAGGGATTAAGAGAGAGTAACTATACTATACTACAAAATATGTGAGTAACTCCACAGGTCTATGGGAGTACCATACTGTGTGAGTAACTCCAGGTCTATGGGAGTACCATACTGTGTGAGTAACTCCAGGTCTATGGGAGTACCATACTGTGTGAGTAACTCCAGGTCTATGGGAGTACCATACTGTGTGAGTAACTCCAGGTCTATGGGAGTACCATACTGTGTGAGTAACTCCAGGTCTATGGGAGTACCATACTGTGGGAGTAACTCCAGGTCTATGGGAGTACCATACTGTGGGAGTAACTCCAGGTCTATGGGAGTACCATACTGTGGGAGTAACTCCAGGTCTATGGGAGTACCATACTGTGGGAGTAACTCCAGGTCTATGGGAGTACCATACTGTGGGAGTAACTCCAGGTCTATGGGAGTACCATACTGTGGGAGTAACTCCAGGTCTATGGGAGTACCATACTGTGTGAGTAACTCCAGGTCTATGGGAGTACCATACTGTGTGAGTAACTCCAGGTCTATGGGAGTACCATACTGTGTGAGTAACTCCAGGTCTATGGGAGTACCATACTGTGTGAGTAACTCCAGGTCTATGGGAGTACCATACTGTGTGAGTAACTCCAGGTCTATGGGAGTACCATACTGTGTAAGTAACTCCAGGTCTATGGGAGTACCATACTGTGGGAGTAACTCCAGGTCTATGGGAGTACCATACTGTGTGAGTAACTCCAGGTCTATGGGAGTACCATACTGTGGGAGTAACTCCAGGTCTATGGGAGTACCATACTGTGGGAGTAACTCCAGGTCTATGGGAGTACCATACTGTGGGAGTAACTCCAGGTCTATGGGAGTACCATACTGTGTGAGTAACTCCAGGTCTATGGGAGTACCATACTGTGTGAGTAACTCCAGGTCTATGGGAGTACCATACTGTGGGACTTACACGTGGTACTCCATGCCCACCAGGCTGATGCCGTTGACAGCCAGGATACGGTCGCCTGGTCCCAGTCTGTGGCAGCCTGCTGCAGGAGAGTCTGGAACCACTGACTTTATGTAAATACCACTCACCCTCAGAGGACACTTCTAGAGAGAGGGGGGGAAAGAGAGAGGTGGAGGGAGAGAGAGAGGAGGGGAGAGGAGAGAGAGAGGGGAGGGGGGAGAGAGAGACGTAGAGGGAAAGAGAGAGAAAGAGGGGGAGAGGAGAGAGTGATAGACAGGGGACAGAGAGAAATAGGGAGAGAGAGAGAGGATGAGGAGGGAGGTCTGTGACACACACAACCTTAACTGTGATGTTGTACATGACTAAAGGACTACAGGACTGTTACACACTACAGGACTGCAGTTCTCTCTAAGGCCTGGAAGGGGAGCTGTGTACAGCAAGTCTCCCAGGTGCAGTCAGGTTCCTGTATTATCAGGATATAAGAACCTGCAGCCCAATGCTCCAACCACCGAGCTACACTGTACATCATCTTACTTTTTCAGTAGTTCATAAAATTGCTTCAGCTATTCTCCATTGTCCTATACTACTACACAGCTTGTGGAAGGAGGAGAATGTGATTGGTCAGATCAGCTGTCACTCACCAGTCCGTCCACCAATGCAAGGCCCAGACCGTGAGGACCTCTGTGCAGCTCCACAATGAACACATCATCATCACCAGTCCTCCTGGTACTACAGCCGACAGCTGGCAGAGAGAGAGGGAAGAGAGAGGGAAGAGAGAGGGAGAAGAGAGAGAGAGAGGGAAGAGAGAGAGAGAGGTAGAGAGAGAGAAGAGCAAAACAAAACAGAGGAGGGGATGAGAGAGGGAGTAGAGAGATAAAGAAGTCCAAGATTATTGAACTAAACTTAACCTGAGCTTGTTCTAACGTTATACTATGATCAGAGACACACACACACACGCTGGGGCAATATGAGAGACAGATGCAGGATGAACATTACAGCAAGTGTGAGCCTGTTAGATCTGACCTGAGACCAGCCTGTTAGATCTGACCTGAGACCAGCCTGTTAGATCTGACCTGAGACCAGCCTGTTAGATCTGACCTGAGACCAGCCTGTTAGATCTGACCTGAGATCAGCCTGGTCAGCCATGCTCAGACATGCTAATGAGAACCAGGCTGGACCTGAGAAATGCTAAACACACACAGGGGTCATGCTAAAAACACACTAAACACATGCTGAAACATGGTGGAACAGTGCTATGAGAGCTGGTCAGGTGATTACCACCACCTGACCAGCCTAAACACCAACTCTCTCACACGCCTACAACTCTCTGTCTCTCTACCTCTCTCTGTCTCTCTCTGCCTCTCTCTCTCGCTACCTCTCTCTCTCTGTCTCTCTCTACCTCTCTCTACATCTCTCTCTCTCCATCTCGTCCTCTCTCTCTCCCCTCCTGTCACCCCCTCCCCTAGCTCCCTTCTACCCCTACCAGATTCCTCAGGTCTAGCCAGCTGTAAACCTCCATCATGTGTGTGTGTGTGTAGGGCTGGGCGATATATCGAATATTAGCGATAATATCGCAATAATTTTGACGACGATGTAAAATTTGAAAATATCGTGAATATCGAATATTTACAAAATATTATATTTCTTGCCTCTATTTTTGTCCTGTCACATAAGAACCTCTGCATGAATTGTTCTATGTGAGGTCCATTTTGTCAAGTTGCAAGTACCATGTAATGGCAACTGCTTTATGTGTAGTAACTTTGCACTACACATTTTGTACTTTGTAACAATAGCTGTTCTATCAACAACTATCTAAATACTTTTTGTTGTTTTCTAATGGGGGCAAAAGAAAATCATGTTTTTTTATTATTTAAATGCAAATGCAAACATATCGAGATATATATATATATCGAATAATCGAATTTCTTTTGACAATATCGAGATATAATGTTTTAAATATATCGCCCAGCCCTATGTGTGTGTCTGTGGCATATACCATATATATATACTGTGTTGAGTAGACAACCTACTGGGCGTGTGTCCTCGCGGCCCCTCCTGCAGCCCTGCCTCCAGAGGGCCTTGCTCAAGAGGGCCTCGCTCCAGAGGGCCTTGCTCCAGACCCTGGGGGGTGTTGGGGGGGTTGAGGAGGCAGGAGGGGTCCAGCGCCATGCGCCGGGGGCTCTTCCCTGACCCAGGCAAGGAGCTCTGCAGCTCCAAGCTCCGTAGCTTCTGGGTGAGGACCGCTGGGGGGTCCGCTGGGGGGTCCGCAGGGGCCCCTCTGAGGGGGGCCGTGGCAGGGGGAGGAGTAGAGGGAAACTGGATATCAGAGGGGGTGCTGTTCATAACCTGAGGGAGAAGTTAGGTGAGGGGACAGACAGAGAGAGGGAGGTGGGAGAGGTGGATGAGAGGTGAGGTGAAGGAGAGAGAAAGAGAGAGAAAGAGGGGGAGGTGGGAGAGGGGGAGGAGAGGAGAGGTGAAGGGAGAGAGAGAGAGGGAGAGAGAGAGGTGGGAGAGGGGGAGGAGAGGTGAGATGAGATGGTTAAAATAAGAACCAGATGGAGAAACATCAAAGAAAAATGAAAATGAGAAGTGTCTTATCTAATTACCATAACAACGACCATAAAAAATAGTTATGTCAAGAAAGTCTTCTTTACTCGGGTCTCTCTGGGTGCCTGGCTGGGTAAGGGGTCAGGGGTTGACTAGGGTTCCTACCTGCTGCTCAGGGTCAACATCAGCTTGCTTCTCATTGGTGGAGAGGCGACCTATGAACTCCTGCAGGCGCTGGAGCTGTCGTAACAGATCTCGATCTGTGATTGGCTGAGCCAGCTCCAGGTGGAAACTGGAGGTGGGCAGGATGAGGGGCGGGTGGTTGTCAAAACTCTCCAGGAGGTCCTCTGTACACAGGATATGACATCATATGGAGTAGAAGAGGCAAATGTGTAAGTGTGTGTATATACTGTATGTGTGTTTGTGTGTATATATATGTGTATATATATGACCCACCAGTGCGCAGGGCTGCGGGGGTGTCCTGGGGAGGGGGAGTCCAGCAGGGGGCACCTCCAGAGAGGTGAGAGTTAGGGGGGTCAGGGTGGTGAGGGTTAGGGGGGTCAGGGTTAGGGAGGTCAGGGTGGTGAGGGTTAGGGAGGTCAGAGTGGTGAGGGTTAGGGTGGTGAGGGTTAGGGAGGTCGGGGTGGTCAGGGTGGTGAGGGTTAGGGAGGTCAGGGTGGTGAGGGTCAGGGTGGTGAGGGCTAGGGAGGTCAGGGTGGTGAGGGTTAGGGAGGTCAGGGTGGTGAGGGTTAGGGAGGTCAGGGTGGTGAGGGTTAGGGGGGTCAGGGTGGTGAGGGTTAGGGTGGTGAGGGTTAGGGAGGTCAGAGTGGTGAGGGTTAGGGTGGTGAGGGTTAGGGAGGTCAGAGTGGTGAGGGTTAGGGTGGTGAGGGTTAGGGAGGTCGGGGTGGTCAGGGTGGTGAGGGTTAGGGAGGTCAGGGTGGTGAGGGTCAGGGTGGTGAGGGCTAGGGAGGTCAGGGTGGTGAGGGTTAGGGAGGTCAGGGTGGTGAGAGTTAGGGAGGTCAGGGTGGTGAGGGTTAGGGGGATCAGGGTGGTGAGGGTTAGGGAGGTGAGAGTGGTGAGGGTTAGGGAGGTCGGGGTGGTGAGGGTTAGGGAGGTCAGGGTGGTGAGGATTAGGGGGGTCAGGGGTGGTGAGGGTTAGGGGGGTCAGGGTGGTGAGGGTTAGGGAGGTCAGGGTGGTGAGGGTTAGGGAGGTCAGGGTGGTACTCTCTCAGCAGGTGGTGCAGCTGGGCCGCGTTCAGGGCCGGGAACTCTGACCTGAGGAAGCTCCAGGAGGCCTGGCACACAAACACACATATATACACGCACACATACATATACACACACACACACACATAGCCAGCCACGGACACACACACAAAGAAACAGAACATAAGCATATGAGCAGACAGATGGGGTGTGTGTGTGTGTGGGGGGGGGGGGGGTGAGGGGGTCTCTCAGGGTCTCTCTCTGGGGTGTAAAGGAAGTCTGGCGGTCAGGGTCTCTAATCCCAGGGGTGGTCTGACTCAAAAAGTCTAAACTAATCTCAGGATCCAGTCAAACACTTTGACCAGTTTATATACACACACACACACACACACACCTTCACACCCACACGCACACACACACACCCACACATGGACACACACACACACACACACCCACAAGTTAGAAACATTGGTTTGCTGTTTACTCTCGTCAGCTCCCATAAACCAGGATCAGGATGAATGTGTGTGTGTGTAACTAAATGTGTGTACCTAAGTAACTAGCCAACCATCACCGGATCAGTGACCTGGGCGCCCTGCTCAACTCTCAGCACCCCAACACAAACAGGATTACAGAGAACATGGTGGAGAGAGGATTATCTGCTCTACACCAGGACACTCTCCCTTCTGTCCCTGCTGTCCCTCCCCCCTCCCCCCCCTCCCTCCCTGTGTGTGTATGCGTGTGTGTTTATATATTGTGTGTGTGTGTATTGTGTGTGTGTGTATCATGTGTGTGTATGGTGTGTGTGTGTGTGTGTATGGTGTGTGTGTATGGTGTGTGTGTATGGTGTGTGTGTGTGTATGGTGTGTGTGTATGGTGTGTGTGTGTGTGTATGGTGTGTGTATGGTGTGTGTGTGTGTGTATGGTGTTTGTGTATGGTGTGTGTGTGTGTGTATGGTGTGTGTATGGTGTGTGTGTGTGTGTATGGTGTGTGTGTGTGTATGGTGTGTGTGTATGGTGTGTGTGTGTGTGTGTATGGTGTGTGTGTATGGTGTGTGTGTGTGTGTATGGTGTGTGTGTATGGTGTGTGTGACCTGCAGCAGGGTGTTCCTGGGAGTGGCCAACAGGTTGGCAGCAGCAGACAGCTTCATGAGGACCTGCTCCTCCAGGCTCTGGCTCTGCACCCAGTCCACCAGCACGTCCAGGTTGGCCCGCAGCTGCACCCCACGACACCACTGGTAGAACCCGCCCTCAGAACCTGGGACAAGCACACAACCATGGGAACAAATACAGAACCACAGGATCCAGGGTCAGGGTAAGGGCTGGACACCAGCTCAACAGCTGCTCTGTGATTGGTTAGGGGGCTTCCTGTCTGGTGTATCATGTCTGTGTGTCTCTCTGTGTGTGTCTCTGTGTGTGTGTGTCTCTGTGTGTGTCTCTCTCTGTGTATGTCTCTGTGTGTGTATGTCTCGGTGTGTGTGTCTCTCTGTGTGTGTGTGTCTCTGTGTGTGTGTGTCTCTCTGTGTGTGTCTCTGTGTGTGTGTCTCTCTGTGTGTGTCTCTGTGTGTGTGTCTCTCTGTGTGTGTCTCTGTGTGTGTGTCTCTGTGTGTGTGTGTGTCTCTGTGTGTGTCTCTCTGTGTGTGTCTCTCTGTGTGTGTCTCTCTGTGTGTGTCTCTCTGTGTGTGTCTCTGTGTGTGTGTCTCTGTGTGTGTGTCTCTGTGTGTGTCTCTCTGTGTGTCTCTCTCTGTGTGTCTCTCTCTGTGTGTCTCTCTCTGTGTGTCTCTCTGTGTGTGTCTGTGTGTGTGTGTGTCTCTGTGTGTGTGCCCCTGCAGTCTGCCCACCTCTCTCCATGAGAGCGTTGAAGAGCGAGGCGTTGATGAAGAACAGCAGGAAGCTGCAGAGCTGGGAGCAGAGCAGGGGGTGCAGCTGCAGGTCCTGCAGCAGCCACAGCACCCCCTGCAGGAGCGCCAGCACCCGCCGCACCCCCTCCGGCACAGTCAGCTGCCCCTGCTCACTGAAGGGGTTACCGTTCAGGAAACCTGGCAACGCCCCGTACATACTCTGGAGAGAGAGGGAGGGGGGGGGGAGTTATACACTAGCAACCCTGTAGGAGAGGGGGGTTATACACTGGCAACCGTGTAGGAGAGGGGAGGGGGGAAGGGGGGATATACACTGGCAACCCTGTAGGAGAGGGGAGGGGGGAAGGGGGGTTATAAACTGGCAACCCTGTAGAAGCGGGGGATTTTGATGAAGGGGGAATTTGAGGGAGGCATAGGAGGTGGAGGTGGGAATAAGGGGGGCATAGATGGTGGAGGTGGGAGTAAGGGGGGCATAGATGGTGGAGGTGGGAGTAAGGGGGGCATTGGAGAGACAGGGTGTGTGAGAACAGGGTTGTAATATTGGAGGGTCTTAATCTGTCATGTTTGGACCTGTGTTCTGTACATACCGGCCCTGTGTGTGTGTGTGTGTGTGTGTGTGTGTGTGTGTGTGTGTGTGAGAGAGAGAGAAAGAGAGAGACAGAAAGTGGGTGGACTGGGAGAGGAAGGCTTTCACAGAGCAGTCAGGAAACAAAGCAGGAAAGTCTGTTTCCCAGGATACAGGAAAGGTGGGACTGGAACACACACGCACGCACACACACACACACACACACACACACACCTCACTAGTCTCTCAGCATTGGGATAACCTCTACATGATTCTACTCATTATGAAACACTCCATTCATCTACAATAGTTGTGTACTTCACTGTTACCTGTTTTGAAGAAGTTAAACATGCGTCTCCTTACACACACACACACACACTCACTCACACACACACACGCACACACACACTCACAACACAGGACTAACAGAATGAGCTCAACCCATCATTCACCATCCAGGTTGTGAGGCATTCCGTCTGGCTTAGACAGCTAAACAACACACACACACACACAGACCAGTAGACACAGAGACAGGCAGACAGGCAGGCAGACAGACTGTGATTCTATTGTCTCTGAGACCAGAGCCTCTCTCAGAAAACTGTCAGTCGCCAGCGACAGGGTCACCATGGTTACAGGGGTTAGGCCAGGGTGTGGTCACCATAGTTACAGGGGTTAGGCCAGGTTGTGGTCACCATAGTTACAGGGGTTAGGCCAGGTTGTGGTCACCATAGTTACAGGGGTTAGGCCAGGGTGTGGCAGCGAGGCTGTCCGGTCACTTAAAGCCGTTTAGCCTGTGGGACACTTACCACGTCCACTCAGTTTGGACCACAACAATGTCCTCTTGGTCTCACGGTAGAGCTCAGCAGACAGAAGAACAGGGGGTTAGACCCCCAGACACTGAGCTAAGGTGACCAACCCTGCCTGTGAGGTAGTGAGCCTTGTCTGATCCTCAAACCACCCCCGCTACTGACCTTGGTGAGGTAGTAGACAGTCTGCTGGAAGGTGAACATGATGACCTCCTCCAGCGCCGTCATGGTCTCCTCACATGAGGACCGCACACACAACACCTCAGACTCCCACACACCTGGAACACACACACGCACACAGAGACACACACGCACACAGAGACACACACACACACACGCACACAGAGACACACACGCACACAGAGACACACACACACACAGAGACACACACGCACACAGAGACACACACACACACACGCACACAGAGACACACACGCACACAGAGACACACACGCACACAGAGACACACACACACACACGCACACAGAGACACACACGCACACAGAGACACACACACACACGCACACAGAGACACACACGCACACAGAGACACACACGCACACAGAGACACACACGCACACAGAGACACACACGCACACAGAGACACACACGCACACAGAGACACACATGCATAGACACACATGATATAAGTGAGCTGATAAATGAAAAGCACCCTTCTGGTCTTTCTTGCCTCGCCCCCCATCTCCTCCCCCCCTCCTCCTACCCTCCCCCTCCTCCCCCTCCTCCTCCTCCTACCCTCCTCCTCCCCCCCCCCTCCCCCCCCCTCCTACCCTCCTCCCCCCCCTCCCACCCCCTCCTACCCTCCTCCTCCCCCCCCCCCCCCCCTCCTACCCTCCTCCTCCTGTTGTGGAGGCAGCAGTAACGGGACCTCCAGCTGGATGAAGTGCAGCAGCTCCAGGGCGTTGGCCATCCAGAGCACCAGGGGCCGCAGACCTGGGGTCAGATCCTGCAGCGACGCGTCCTGCTCAGGGTCCACACCGGGGCTGCAGGGAGAGGCTGGTCTCAGGTCAGGTCTAACAGGCTGGTCTCAGGTCAGGTCTAACAGGCTGGTCTCAAGTCAGGT
>NC_090052.1:844566-848363 GCF_038355195.1 Osmerus mordax | reverse complement strand
GAACCGTGTTGTCCGCTTTCTATCAAAAGTAATTGGTTGCTAGGCAACATCTGAAACACACTGTGAGAAGACTTGAGAGCGAGCTACAATTAGCCTACCATGTATTTTCATTTACAAAATGAAAAGACCTAAAAATGCCATATAATAAACAACTTACTAACCTCGACCGTTCGGTTAGTAAGTAGTTAGTATTAAGAACCGCATAGTAGCATATACACTTACAGGGGCGGTTCTACACAGGGCCTACAGGGGCCAGTGCCCCTGTAAAAATGTCCCTTTTTTTTTACTCATTTTTCTTCTTCTAGTAGTCATCATGAAACGAGGAAGGGACATTGCAGCCTTTTTTGCCCCAGTAAATAAAACAGTTAGAGAAACATATCAAGGTATTGAGAGAGCTGAGGAGCTGGAAGAGGGAGAGCCAGAGCCGTTTGTATGATTTTAATGTAAAGCTAAATTAAAGTATTTAATGTTTAAATATCATTTTTTTCCATTTTTTTAATGTGCCCCTCTGATTAAACACTGCCCCCCCTTGGCCCCCCCAGTAGAATTTGTCTAGAACTGCCACTGTACACTCATATAAAACGATTGTATTATGAAATAATACGTGGTGCAACATCGCAAAGTAAATAAGTTAAAAACAGAAAAAATGCATATCCATATTTCTCTAGGCCTATTCAAAATGATTATTCTGGCTCCGCCCCTGCTTTAGTCTAGCGGTAGGTGGATCAACGTGATAAACAGGTGGTTCAATCCCACTTTTAACACATCCAGGGGCTCATTTACAGACATCGTTTCCCCTTACCTGTAGATGGCAGTGTGGCATTGAGACCGGGAGGCAGGGAAACGAGCTAGACTTTAACTGTTTGTTCTCTCTACCTATGTAAGTTCCTCTATTATTTATTTCAATATGAAATGATAAATGTCTTGTAAACAATGTAATTGTTTTATTGAAGAAAGCTACATTCATGTTTGTAAGATACGTTGTTTTGTTATATTGAAGTTTCTTTGTGGATTACCTGAGAGTTCAAAGTTGGAAACCCATCCCAGGCTACATTGTAGCGGCCAAACCTGTACAGTTCATCAAACACTGGCCTCCCTTTGTGTTTTAAAACAAGGTAAACAAGTAAAATGTTGATTAGTAAAGAGTCACTTTTTGATCAAAATAGCAGCCAAACGTTTACCCAAAGGCAATGAGATCAACATTTATATGTTTTCCCTCTCTGGTGCAGCATATGGATTCTTCAGTAAGTAGTGATATTGTTGAAAGTTTTGCAGAACATACTCTGGTGCGTACATGTGATCCCCCAAGGCGAGTCAGAGGGTACCCCTCCACCGAGCCGTCGAACCAGCCGCCCGTCCTGACCAGCTCCCGGATGTAGCTCAGGTTCCTCTTCTCCTCAAAGTCCCCCCAGCGGGGGAAGTCTCCGTTCTGGGCCGACACCAGCTTGCGGTAGATCCCCTCCGGCCGGAAGCACCAGGAGCAGTGCCAGCCGGCGTAGTGGACGGTACTGCCAGCGACCACGGAGCCAGCCGGCGCCCGGCGCTCTGCTCGTACTCCCGAAACCCTGGCAGGGTGTAGTAGTTCCGCCTCCGCAGCAGGATGCCGTCGCCGGCGTAGACGGCGTCCAGCATGGCCAGCGTGCATCCGGACACGATGTCCAGAGTACCGGGCTGCCGCCAGAAGAACCCGTAGAGGGACTTGCGGAGGTGGAAGCCGAAGGGCTCGGTCCAGCCATCGTGCAGCTTCAGGAAGAGCACGCCGGCGGCTGCGGGGATCTCGTCGGCGTCATCGAGGATGAGGACGTCGTCGGGACGCTGCCCGCGCAGCCGGGAAAGGCCTGAGCGCGTCAGAAAGGTCCGGAGGTAGTCATCGGCAATCCAGCCGTCTCGGCGGCCACACCGGGGGGAAGTGGTCGAGGAACACGTAGAGGATCTTACGACGGACGTAGTTGAAGGTGCCATTCAGCAGCATGCGCAGGAAGGGAGTCCTCCTTCGGCTCGCCGTACGCTGTAAAGTTGGACTCGCACACCAGGAAGAGGTCGACGGCCGAGACCAGCTCGTGGAAGCGTGCGTGGAGGAGGTCGAACTCGTGGTTGATGTTGATGGCATTGATGACGCGCCGAGGCACCTCCCTGGGCAGGAGGCGCCCTCTGTGGTGGCCAGGTTGGAGTGCTGCACCAGGGTGGGGGACACCACAGTGAGGGCCGTGCCCACCCCGGTCTGCACACACACCTCGGACGGACACCCTTCCTGGGAGGATCCCCGGCCTCTGGAGGAGGGGACGGACCGGGGGGGGGAGGGCGGTGGGGGGGCGGGTTCTTCCATCCCGTCTCTGAAGCACAGCGCCCCAGACTGGGTGCGTACAAAGTAGGGGGGTGGAGTCTTCCTGAAGCAGGAAGTGACGTTTATGAATCTCCCCATTGGTTCTGTGGGGTCGGGGAGGGTGACCCGTCTGGCTCCACCCACAACTGGCCGACAGGGGCGGGGGCAAGGGGGGCAAGGGGGTGGCAAGGGGGGCAAGGGGGGCCTGTGTCTGGAGGCGTGGGCTCAGCCAGAGGGCTTGGTAACAGCAGACGAGGGAGAACACGCACACGCCCAGAGAGCAGAACAGCAGCACTGTGCGGCTGCCCAGCCTCCACCCTGCAGGAGCAAACACAAAACACACACTATGATAACCATGTTTTCATTTAGGATGGGATTTCATCCACGACACACACTATGATAACTGTAGTGACTTTCCTAGTCATCTATAGGGTACTTGTTCACTTGTGCAGCATCAGTATGCGAAACAAGAGTAACGACCATCCACACTGGTTTTATTTTCTTAAACATGGACTTACCTGAAAGTGATGCACGGGCACCATCTCGCAGTCTCTTTCTTTCTTTTTTCCTTCCCCTGACTCCTGTTATCGTTTTACATTTACATTTATTCATTTAGCAGTGAAGGATTCATATATCTATGTGTCCTATTCCAATATGTAATGATAGTATTCAATGACACAAATCTGTGTTCTAGAAAGAGTGGTATGGAGTCGCAGAGGTCCGATAATATCAGCTTTAATGCAGCAGTTGGAAATCAACAAGTACAGAGCTTTGGGGTTGTCTACGTTTCCCTACCCGCAACAGAGTTTGGGCTGGTTCACGAAGTCCAACTGGCTATCTTTCCCTTCCCCAGCATATCATATACAATGCAATTGAAATAGTCCCAGCATCACCTTATCTCCCATGATCCATGATCAAGCAGTGACTGAGTCAAATGAGATGCAAACAGTCGAACACCAATGATTAAACACAGATATGAAATCAAGAACCCATTCGAGGATTTAAAGTGGATATTTTTAAAGTTCAAATAAATCCCTCCTTTCACACCTCTTTTTATCAAAGATATGATAAAAGCAATTTTCATTATGCCAAACCAGAATCCTTATGCTTCTTAAGTGAAATATAAACCAAATAATGTTCTTATGTAGCTATTAACCAAACATTTTCCCAACTATATTTTCTATAAAGGTCAGATAGGTAGAACTTCATAACTCGTTTTGCTGCAGCTCAAAACGAGCCAATTAGCTCAAACCATCATAACCACAATTTATCAGACTTGATGAGTCTTCCCAAAATTATTTCAGGAACTGAATGTTATAATAACCCTCTTCATAATACCAACATTATCACAGCCTAACTGTTTATCCCAAACAGTATGCCAGGGCTCTGATACAACTCTCAAATAAAACTTAAAACCAAATTACAATTAAACTCCAAATAAAAGTACATGTAGTTATTTTCTCTTTCTCATTTT